>NC_134080.1:21543447-21607778 GCF_000715075.1 Nicotiana tabacum
TATTTGGTAGTACAAAATTTATCAAAAGCTCCCGAAGAGCTATCTGTTTGTCTAGAAGACATATGACACCAGTAGTGTCCGATAAATATTAGATTGTGGATAATGAATGAAGGCTCTTGGAGAGCTTATATATAAATAAGTCATTCATAGTATATGATTATGGTCAAAACACATGTTGTAGTAAACTTGAAGTTTACTAATACAAATGACAATCATACTGAGACTACAAATGATTGAAAGATTGAAAATCTTTATGTTTCCACAATCATAGGGGGTAAATATGTATGTGAGAAGTTACTCGCCTTATTCTTCAATTTGTACTACATCATGTATCACAATAAACCAGAAGTTTACTAATGCAAAAGTAGCTACAGTAAATTAGAAATTTACTTATACAAAAGTAGCCACAGTAAACCAGAAGTTTACTAATGCAAAAGCAGTCACAGTAAATAAGAAGTTTACTAATGCAAAAGTTTATGTCATAGTAAACCAGAAGTTTACTAAGAAATAGCACATGTCATGATAAACTTGAAGTTTTCATTTGCCATTTTTAAATGAGCTATTTGAGAATTCAGATAAGCATATACTGAAGAACTAGAAGATTCTTCAAGAATTCTCCTGTGTTGCTTGTTCTCATAATAAATTGATTATACCAGCTAAAGTTGGGACTAAGACTCCTGATTCTGAAATATATAAAAGGTGAATATGGGCCCATTCACCTATCATGTGAACTACTTATAGATGCATATATAAGATAGTTACATGTGTGTTCATTGTCAACCTGCAGTTTGGCATTTGAAATTGCTTTTCTCAACTAAGAGCAAAACTTTCAGATTATGAATTCAAGACAGTTCATCTTGATAATGTTGGTTTATATCCAAGCTGGTTTAACATTGAATACCTCCTATTAATGGCTAAACCATTACTTATGAGAACAAAGCTTCATGTGTTGGTCTAAGATTTTCTAAATTGCATATAACATCACTTGTATGCATCAGACCAACAATATATGATAAGTCCTCCCCTCACAATTGGTTTAGGATCAGAAACCAAATATTTTTACTATCTTTTGATGTGTGGTATATGATTAATTTCTCTACCACAATGTACAAATATATATTTCCCAAAGAAGCTTGGGGTATATGTTAGTTTTTCTAACATTTGGGGGATGAATAAACAACAGAAAAATATGCTATATGAATCGAATTATCATTAATATAATCCTCACTTAGAAGATAATTCAAGTAAAATGCTAGAATCATTTGCTGATCTAAAATTAAATATCATACAACTGCAAATACTCCTATTAAAATTTAAAGTCCATGAAGGACAGAGTTTACTGTACGCATGAAGCGTGGTAGACCAATCGGTTCCAAAGGTAACAATCCTTGAAAAATGATAAGGATCTAATGATCAAATGATCATAATGAGGAGAAAATGAGCTCTAGAAGATCCCACAACATAACATTTCATGAAACTCCAGAAGAAGTTCAGGTACCTGAAAATAAAGATAGTGAGGAGATCTCAACAAGTTATGTCGCTTGCGAACCGATATGAAATGATCGTTGACGATATATGTGATACAATATAGTGCACAATATTGTAAAAAATTGTGAGGATCAGACCTGTAGTCCACACACCTGAAGATGTCATGCTATTTAAATGCAAGTCATAACCTATATGACTCATTTGATTAAATCTCTTTAAAGATCCCTGAAGGATTTAAAATACATGAAGCATATAGTTCAAAGTCTCGAAAAATGTACTCGATCAGATTACAAAGGTATTTGTACAGTTTAAAGGAACCTGGGCGCATGTGGTATAATCACTTCAGTGAATATTTGCTGAAAGAAGGTTACGTAAGTTATTTGTCCATGTATTTTATAAATAAAAAAATGGCTTCAGAACTTATTATACTTGCTGTTTATGTTGATGACATAAATCTTGTTGGAACTCCAAAAGAGCTCCAAAAGACAATTGGATATCTTAAGAAAGAATTTGAGATGAAAGATATTGAGAAGACAAAACTTTGTCTTAGTCTGCAAATTGAACATTTAGCAGACGGGATCTTTATCCATCAATCTGCCTATACAACAAAGGTCTTAAAATGCTTTTACATGGACAAAGCGCACCCATTGAGTACACCAATGGTTGTTCGATCACTTGAAGTGGATAAGGATTTATTTCGACCTCCAGAAGAGGATGAAGAACTCCTTGGTCCTGAAGTACCCTATCTCAGTGCAATTGGTGCAATAATGTATCTTGCTAATGCTATAAGGCTTGACATAACATTTTCTGTTAATTTACTAGCAAGATATAGTTCTTCTCCTACACGAATTAAGGATCTGTTCTTACCTCTAGAAGAGAATGATGAACTCCTTGGTCCAGATATACCAAAGTCTTTGCGATGTACTCTTTTTCCCTTGCTCGGGTTTTTTCCCACTGAGTTTTTCCTGGTAAGGTTTTCAATGAGGCAACTTGCAATGTATATTATTAGTGTACTCTTTTTCCTTGACAAGGATTTTTTCCCATGGGGTTTTTCCTAATAAGGTTTTGACGAGGCACATAATAATGAACATCCAAAGGGGAGTGTAATGAAAATATTATTGTGGATGTCCATTTATTACTCCACTTAAGATAATCTTCCTGAAGAAGATTATCCATTTAGTACTCCATTAAAGTTTTCTACAAGCAGCTGATGCATGCAAGTTGCAAGGAACTCAATGAAATGACTTGTAGCAGCTTCTTGGTTTGATGAGATTAATTTAAATCGATCTAAAATAGTGGTGGATAATATTCTCTACAAACTCAACTTTTTAAGAAGATGGTATACAAGATTGGAATACAGATATTCAAATATTTGAAACAAGGTTTTCATCAGGGAGAGTAAAATATGCGATGCACTCTTTTCTCCTTACTAAAGTTTTTTCCCACGGGGTTTTTCTTATAAGGTTTTTAATGAGGCACCTAGCAGTGCGTATTACTAAATATGTGTACTCTTTTTCCTTCACTAGGATTTTTCCCACGGGGTTTTATATATATATATATATATATATATATATATATATATATATATATATATATATATATATATATATATATATATATATATATATATATATATATATATATATATATATATATATATATATATATATATATATATATATATATATATATATATATATATATATATATATATATATATATATATATATATATATATATATATATATATATATATATATATATATATATATATATATATATATATATATATATATATATATATATATATATATATATAAATAAACTTCCTGAAGAAGCTTATCATTTATATTAGCACCTAGCAATCTTTTAAAGTAACAATTTAAAAGATTGGGAAGAAGAGATGAACAGAGTGGATTACAAAAAAATCAGTTCTTGAAATAGAACTGATTAAAATTGTTACTTTAATTTGCTAGAAAAATTAGAACAAAATTTGGATTTCCTAAAATCACAAGAACTAGAAATAGACAGAAAAATACAATTTCTAAATAATAGGTTTAATCTAGAAAAAATACCTAAGAAAGACGAAATAGAAAAATTAATTAAAACTATTACAGAAAAGCCTAAAGAATTAGAAATACAAACAACCAGATTAGTAGAAAAAATAACACACCAAGTAGAAGTATTAAAAAGTGAGATAAATACATTAAAAGAAAAGATAGACACAATAAAAGAAATCACTCTTTCATTAGTGAGTTACAACTAGAACTAGATCCAGTATATGAAGAAGCATTAAAGTTCATAGAAAGAATTCAACCAAATCCAGAGGGACTGACTAGTTATACTCCCCAGGGGAAAGCAGATGTGACGACCCAAGGGGTCATCACCGTAATTCTTCCTTGTTCCGTGCTCCCGAGGCCTTGAAAACCTCGCTTTTAGTCACCTCGATTGGCATACGCAGTTCGGGCGCATAGCCGGAAAGTTTTTATGTTAGAATATGTGAATTTTGTGAAAAATTTGATGAATTTTGGTATTAATATGCATAATGTTGACTTCGGTCAACATTTTGGATAAACGGACCCGGACCTATGATTCGACGGTCCCGGAGGGTTTGTAGAAAAATATGGGACTTGGGCGTGTGCCCGGAATCAAATTCCGAGGTCCCAAGCCCGAGAAATGAATTTTTGAAAGAAATTATTTTCTGAAATTTGATATGAAAAGGAGTTAGAAAATATAGGTATCGGGCTTGTATTTTGGTTCCGACGCCCGGTACAAGTCTTAAATATGTTTTAAGTACTATCTGTAAAGTTTGGCTAAAAACAGACGTCATATGACGTGTTTTGGACTTAAAATAGGGAATTTGAGTTTATGAAAGTTAAGGAAAGAAAATCATGTGTTTTGAGGCTTGACCCTATGTATATGATGTTATTTTGGCGATTTGATCGCACGAGTAAGTCCGTAAGATGTTTTAAAAGTTGTGTGCATGTTTGGTTTGGAGCCCCGAGGGCTCGGGTGAGTTTTGAATGGGGCCCGGGAGGTCTTGGACTTAAGAAAATGCAGGTTCAGGTGTTGCAGATGCCAGTGCGGCCGCGGTCATTTCCGCGCGGTCCGCGCTGGAGCCGCGCGGCCGCGATGCATTTTTGTGCGGTCCGCGTGGCTGAGTCTGAGGGCTAGGGTTTCAGGTTAACCAGCGCGGCCCCGCACCAAAACAGTGCGGTCCGCGCTGGAAGGGTTCAGAGAAGCCCCAATTTTTCTCCCACTCGGCGCGGCCGCAACACATTTTTGTGCGGTCCGCGCCAGTTCCTCAGAAAGGTATACAAGTTCGGAAAATCTCAGTCATTTTTCACTTTTCAAAAACCCAAAACCTAAGAGGTGATTTTCCAAACAACTTTTCTTCTCCAAAACGATTGGTAAGTGATTTCTAACTTAATTTCTTTATTCCTTAACATCTTTTAACATAATTTCAACTTCAAATCAAAGATTTTCATGGAAAAATTGGGTGTTTTGGGTAGAACCTAGGTTTTCTACAAATTGGGAAGTTGGACCTCAATTTGGGGTTCGATTTCAAAACAAAACATATATTTGGATTCGTGGGAGAATGGGTAACCGGGTTTTGGTCCGAACCTCGAGTTTCGACCACGTGGGTACGGGGGTATTTTTGACCTTTTGGGAAAAACCTTGTAAAATCTATTTTCATGCATTGGGGACGATTCATTTAGTAATTTTTAATGTGATTAAGTAACTTATGACTAGATTCGAGCGGATTGGTGGTGGAATCAAGAGGTAAAGCTATACTAGAAGCGTGAGTTGAGTTTGGAGCATTCGAAGTAAGTGTTTGTTCTAACTTTGGCTTGAGGGAATAGGATTAGGATGTTATTTGCTACTTGCTAATGTGGAGTACGGTGTATAGGCATGGTGATGGTTATCTATGCACCGGAGTCTAGCTTGACCGTGAGTCTTGATTGCTTTTAATTCGAATAACGTGACACAACCTCCTTGTTTATTTGATGAGTTTCATATAATGTGAACGGTTGAGGTAAAATTGTGATTGGTGTACTTTTGGAGCGTTAGCTCGAACAGGAATGTGTTAGTCGAGGAAGAATAGATTTAAAAAGAGAATGTGTTGTGATTACTCCCTTGCCGGGATGTGTAGACCGATATATATACTCTCCCTTGTCGGGATATTTTGGGCTGTTAGTTGTACCCTTGCCAGGTTAGAGTGATATGTTGTTGATTTCCCCTAACGGGACTCTCCTTACAAAATCAGATGTTTCGAATGATATTATGGGATCGTGTGGCACACCGTCCACTTATATATGATAATATGGGATCGTGTGGCATGCCGTCCACTTATATATGATAATATGGGATCGTGTGGCACGCCGTCCACTTATATATGATATTATGGGATCGTGTGGCACGCCGTCCACTTATATATGATAATATGGGATCGTGTGGCACGCCGTCCACTTATATATGATAATATGTGATCGTGTGGCACGCCGTCCACTTATATATGATATTATGGGATCGTGTGGCATGCCGTCCACTTATATATGATATTATGGGATCGTGTGGCACGCCGTCCACTTATATATGATATTATGGGATCGTGTGGCACGCCGTCCACTTATATATGATATTATGGGATCGTGTGGCACGCCGTCCACTTATATATGATATTATGGGATCGTGTGGCACGCCGTCCACTTATATATGATATTATGGGATCGTGTGGCACGTCGTCCACTTATATATGATATTATGGGATCGTGTGGCACGCCGTCCTAGTTTTACTTTGTATTATCTTGTTATTGTTTTTTTCTTGCACTTATATATATATATATATATATATATATATATATATATATATATATATATATATATATATATATATATTTGTATAGGTTAATTGTGGTAGGTCCGGTTTAGCCTCGTCACTACTTCACCAGGGTTAGGCCAGGCACTTACCGGCACATGGGGTCGGTTGTGCTGATGCTACACTCTGTGCATTTTTGTGCACAGATCAGGGAGCAGCTTACGGACCTTAGCAGTAGGACTTCTGGGAGCTATCTTCAGTCCAGGGACTCTCGAGGTAGCCTAGCTGACGTTCGCAGGCCGAAGTCCCTTTCCATGTTTATCGTTTGTTCATCTTGTATCAGACAAACATGATGTATTTCCTTTCAGACATTGTTTGAGTATTCTGTAGTAGTCCGTGAGCTAGTGACACCAGACCTTGGGTAGTGATGTGTATTAAACTTCCGCTTAAATTTTGTCTCGTTTATTATATTGTTTGAAAGAAAGCAGGAAAGGTGTTTTAAATATTTGGCTTGCCTAGCTCCGATAGTAGGCGCCATCACGACACCCGATGGTGGGAAATCCGGGTCGTGACAGCATCGCATTTGCGAAGAAAAGTACTCTAATAGTATTACTTTTAGAAATTAATAAAAAGCTAGATAAAATTATTAAAGAAAAAGAGATAAAGACTGAAATTCCAAAAGTAGACGATTTAATAGAACAATTAAAAAGAGTTGAAATAACACCACAAAAACATAAAATTAAAATAAGAAAACCACAAAAATGTACCTTTTTCCAGGTGGGTCAAGAACAACAAACCAAGAAAGATCACGAATAAGTTTTTCAGATAATAGAATATGTAATAATATGTTAGCCAGAATTCTAACTAGAAAAAGACAAGAAGAAAATTAGAAATTAGACGAAATAATAGATATAGACAAAGATATACAAATCTTTCAACAAAATCAACTAAGGTTACTTAATCGAGAATACTATATAATACATGATATTTTTCAAATAACTCTCAACTATATAGACATTATAGAGAAGAGCAATTATCAGCTATAGGAAATAAGGTTGCAACATTAAATTTAATTAATCCAGAATCAGTACGACAAATTAAAAATTATAAAAAGAATTTAATGCATATGAGATTAATACTAATCGGATTAAAAAGACTAACTAGAAAGAATTTAGGAACTGAAGTACTAATAGTAGTATATGATGATAGATGGTCAGATCAAAAGAAATCTATAATAGGTTTAACAGAAGTAGACATGACAATAATGGAGGAATATTTTATATTAGTCCAGATTTCATGATAAATCTAACAGAATTTGGAAAAAATATCAAAATAGGAATACAGACTAAGGGATATGAAGAAATGAATAATGGAAATAATTTACTTATATGTGTAGGTTTCATAGGAAAAATGGCAACAAATAGTAATACAAAATTTAAAATTAAGGTAGACGATGTAGTCGAAGTAATGAGAAATAAAGGGATAAAATTAATAAAACCTATTAAGATAAACCCAGAAGAATATGCTGGATTAGAATGAAATCTAGAAGATTTCGCAAAGCCAATTAAATCAGAATCTCATTTAATGTATACAAACTCTAAAGGAGAAACATCAATTAGGTTTACCAATTATAACTATTCTACCCAAAAAGAAATAGATGATGGAACTGAAAGTACGATGGAAGATAATGATACTGAATTTATGAATATTGAAATAATACAAGACGAATTCGAAGTAGACATAGCATTAGAAAAAAGCAAGAAGGCTAGTTAAAGAAAATAGAAATAAGACTTTCCAATGTAAAGGGTGTAAACTTGGAAAATTAACTTTAAGCAAAGTAGAAGAGCATTTTAAGAAATGTGAATTAAGAACAGATAATTGGGGATATAAAAAAGAAAATATTTCACAGAAAAAATCAGATAAATTCGATCAAATTTTTGAAGAGATACAAGATATTTATGAAGAAACAGAGACAAAATCTCTAATAAGTTTAAAAGAATTAATGGAATCAACTAGTTCTAGCCCAAGCCCATTTCAGAGAACAACTTACCAAAGTACCATAGATACTAGCACAGACAATGTACCTAGAAAAAGAGTACATAGAATAGATCAAGAAACAGAAATAGAAAATGTAAAACCATCAGGAAAAAGAATGCCTATAGAAGAACCTATAAGACTACAGAAAGGAGGAAGTAAGGGTAAAATATTAAATATAGCAGCTCATGATCCACAAATGTGGAACTCAGTAATAGACCTATGGAAAGGAATAGTAGTAGCAGATTTTATAAAAACTTATAATGACACAGACGCAGAAACAATGTATAAATATATGGAGACCTTCTTAGGAGAATCAACAAAGGGCTTGTGGGAAGCTTATAAACCAGAATTTTCACAAGATTTTTAAATGTTAATAGCAATGGGACCAAATCCTTATAATATTACAAATAAAATACATAGCTTGATCACATACGAAGATCCAAATAGTGGATTAGTAGTATTACAAAAGAATGCTGTAATAAAATTAGAACAATTAATTATAAGCAGTTGGTTTCATATAAAATAGTTTTTAAATGATTATTTTTATTATTGTACTATTAGTGAAAATGCTTTTGATCAAGATCTAGGTAAAAAGTTATTTAATAAACTACCAGGAATCTTAGGAAGAGAAATAGAAGAACAATGGTATAAAAGAGAAGGTGTAATACAAAATCCACATGCAAAATGGTCTATAGGGCACAAAGTACAACATATAATGGAAATACTACAAGAAAAATGTACCAATTTACAGATACATAAACAACTAAAACAGAACAATATGAGTTTCTGTAGATCAACTGTATATACAACACAAAGTTATGACAAAAATGAATATAGAAAGAAAAAATATAGAAAATATAAACCTCAATACAACAAGGGATATAACAGAAAAAAATATTATCTTAGAAAATCATCAGCTAGAAAACCCTACCTAGATAGGGATAGACATGTTAGAAAGTATAGAACAGATAGGAACTATAAAAACAAACTAGAATGTTTTACTTGTGGTAGTGTAGAACACTTAGCAAATACGTGCCCAAAAAGAATTAATAATAAAACAAGAAATTCACAGTTAATAGAAGATTTTCAAGAAACCCTAATAAATGTAGACGGATATATGTCAGATAACGAAAGTATATACTCTATAGTAAGTGTAGATATAGAAGAAAAAACTCAAATAGATACCTCAGAATTAGAAGAGGAAGAATTAATAAATGAGATATGATTAGAAAAATTAGACTTAGAAGAAAATACCTTTGTAAACATATCAGAGGAATGTACCCATAATTTTGAAAGAAATAAAGGATTAGATAGTAATCAATGTTTCATATGCAAATGGTACCCTAGTATAAATAAAAGAGCTAAATGTAAATTATGCTATCTAGAAGGATGTATTTCATGTATAGAAAAAGATTTTGAAACAAAAATAAATAAAGAAGAAAAATACCAAGAAATAAATGATCATACCATGAATTTGAGAATAATGACATTAGAAGTTAGAATAAATGAACTAGAGAAAAGAATACAGAAAATGGAAAAAGGAAAAGAGAAATTAGACCATATAAAAGAAAACATAACAACAGTTGAAGAAGAATTCATGAATATAGAAAATTGCGATGCGCTTATATGTAATGAAGATAAAAAACTTAGTACAATAATTTTTTTAGCAAGAATCAAAATAGAAGATTACGAAATAGAAACATTAGCCCTAGTAGATTCCAGATGCACAAGATGTATAATAAATAAAAGGATATTTCCTCCAAATCTAATCAAAACCTTAGATAAACCAGTTGCAGCTATGCAAATGGACGGAACCCATAATATATACAGACATTATGTAGATAAATCACAGATCAGCTTTATAAATACATGTTTATATTTCTACAGACCCAGCTACAAGGTAGACAAAATCTGGGTAAGGAACTTAAACATAAATGTAGACTTTGTATTAGGACTAAGTTTGATATTACTTAATAATGGTAGCTGCCTACTCAGTAGAGATGAAGTATTCTTTAAAAACATTACACAAACACCCGTACAAACAATAGAAACTGCAACCAGGATAAGAACATGACTAAACGTAAGCTAGAAAAACCTGCAAGAAGATAAAAAAGAATGTTGTAAAGAGTGTAAAGATAAAAATACATGTTGTAAGATTAAAGAAGAATCTAAAACCTTAATACTAGAAGAAAATGAAGATAGAGATATATTAGAAAAAGACTATACTTTAATAGATATTGAAACAGAATTATACAATTTTAAAACAGGACTACAAAAAGTAGGAATAATAAAGAACAAAAAGGATCTAGATAATATTATAAAAATATTAGATGAAATAGAAATAATAGGAGAAAAACCTTTAAAACATTGGGAAAACAATAAAGTTATGTGCAAACTAGATATAATTAATCCAGAATATATAATTAAAACAACCTCAATAGAAGCTACAAATCAAGATCTAGAAGACTTCAAAATTCAAATTAAAGAACTTACAAATTTAGGAGTAATAAGAAGATCCACTTCTAAACACAGGTCAGCAGCCTTTATGGTTAGAAACCATAGTGAGATAGTAAGAGGAAAAGCAAGAATGGTAATAAACTACAAAATACTTAATGATAACACTAGAACAGATGGATATAAGTTACCTGATAAAACAGAACTAATAAATAGAATACAAGGAAAAAGGATATTCAACAAGTTTGACTATAAATCAGGGTATTGGCAAGTAAAAATGCATGAAGAAAGCATTGAGTGGACTGCATTTACTTGTCCAGAAGGATACTTCGAATGGTTAGTAATGCCGTTCGGACTAAAAATAGCTCCACCAATTTTTCAACGAAAAATGAATAGCATATTTAGAGAATATAAGAGATTTGTTTTAGTATATGTAGATGATATATTAGTATTTAGTAAAGATATTAAAGAACATTTAGGACATTTACAGACAATATTTAGATTATTTGTAGATAATGGAATAATAATTAGTAAAAAGAAGATGGAAATATGTAAAAGTATATAAATTTTTTAGGAGTAATCTTAGGGGATGGAAAAATTAAATTACAACCCCATATAGCTAAAAGGCCTTAGAAATGCCAGATAAATTAGATAGTACCAAAGAGCTACAAAAGTTTTTGGGTATAGTAAATTATGCGAGAAATTTTATAAAAGACTTAGGAAAAATAGCAGGACCATTATATGCTAAGACAGGATCTACAAGACAAAAATATTTTAACACAGAAGATATTAAATTAGTACAAAGTATTGAGGAAAGAATAAAAAATATTCCTGATTTAAATATGCCACTAGAAACAGACTACTTAATAATAGAAACAGACGGTAGTTTTGAAGGATGGGGAGCAATTCTAAAAGCAAAACCAAATAAATATAGTGATAAGAGCACAGAAAAAATATGTGCTTATCAAAGTGGTAAATATAAAGAAAAAGGAAATATGAGTAGTATAGATGCAGAGATATTAACTGTAATTTACGGATTAAATAGTTTTAAATTATATATATTAAATAAACAAGAAGTAACAATTAGAACTGATTGCGAAGCCATAGTTAAATTTCACCAGAAGATAAACGCAAAGAATAGTAGTAGAAGAAGATGGTTAAATTTTATTGATACTATATCAATATATAATCTGGTTTTTGAACATATTAAAGGAAAAGATAATAATTTAGAATATCAGTTAAGTAGGCTTAGAATTACTGTCAATTAATAAACAAGTATTTTACATGTACAACATGAGACCAACAGTTTCCAAGACTGAAGACAAAGGGAAGGGCATTCAAGCCTCACCCTCAGACAGATACTTGCAGACAATATTAGGTAATCTTCATTTTAAGTCACATCCTTTGGGAGAACAGACTAATATGGAAAGAATAAATTTTGGAAAACATAATTTAATATTTTTTCCACCATCAAACATGTCATTTAGAGTCCTACCAGAATGTGTCATAGGCAGACCTCAACGGTGTTTAATGGATAACTTATGGATAACATATAACAAGAAAGACACTAAATATTTTATAGCGTCTCTTAATGCCTTAGAACAATATTTTACAGATAAAAACCAAGATAAAAGATTTATATATAGTAAGACAAATGGTATTTTTCAGACATGGTTAGAAGTACTAGATTCCATTAAGGATATAGAAAAACCACTTTTCAAAGGTTTTAATGATTTTACTGAAGCATTAGATTATGCAAGAGAAATACTAGGACCAAACTACTATATCTCCCCAGCACTCAGACAAAACCCAGAAAAAATCCCTCAATACAACATCCAAAAAGACAATGACAAGATAATATTCTGTGATCATTGTTCATCAATGACAGAAACCTTTAAACAAATAAACCAGAAAAATGAAACCCTGGCACAAGAGAAGACAAAACTTATGGAGCAGGTAAAGGTATTAGAACACAAGGTACAAGCATTGAGATTTGAATTATCCCAGACTCAAGTTATTTCTCAACAAGACAGAGATGAATAGTCCAAAACAGAGTTCTCCATCTCAAACAAAAATGGATGAGAAGGGTGTGCATTCCCCAATGAATGCAGTAAGATCCACTGTATCGGATAATGATACAGCTAGTCTGGTTCAAACGGTAACCGGTAAAGACACATCAAATCCGTTTATGGCTGTCACTTTGCCAAAAAGTGAAGATGAAGGTCCATCGAGAAGAAGACTATCCAGAACGTTAACACATGGAGAAGTGTTAAAAAAGAAGGGTATAATTTCAAAAAGAAAAAAAAAATGAAAAAATAGAAAATATAATCAAATAGACATTAGAAAACTATTTTCAAGAAAAGGAAGAACAAGACAAACACATGGTTAAGAATCCAAGTTCAAGTCCAAGTCCAAATCCAAATCCAGAAAGGGCCCAAAGTTCAGAAGAAGATG
Organism: Nicotiana tabacum; assembly: GCF_000715075.1. Classification (NCBI taxonomy): domain Eukaryota; kingdom Viridiplantae; phylum Streptophyta; class Magnoliopsida; order Solanales; family Solanaceae; genus Nicotiana; species Nicotiana tabacum. Next base: position 21,556,700 of record NC_134080.1, read on the forward strand.
ATAACTATGAAGACAACCTAAATTATCAAGATGCTCAAGATCCATATGAAGATGAGTCAGAAATGAGTTTTGATACAATAGCTATACATAATTTAGACACATAAAAGCAAAGTCTCAGTTAAACAGCAAGTAAAGAGCACCAAAAATAAAGGAAAAATGCAAGGCTGATATACAGAGCAATAATATTGGCGTACCAATGAGAGAAACAAGAGAGTAAAGAAGATGTGACAGGAAGAAATGCTAGCTGTGCTAAAAGACAAAAGTGACAAGTGACATAAAGTAGAAAAGATGTGACAAGAGGTAATGTTAGTTGTGCTAAAAGACAAGTTAAAATTTTGAGTGGAAGAAAAAGTTACGAACATTAAAGGAATCTCCTACCAAGCCATGTGAAGATGGGGCCCAATGAAGTACCCTGCAAGGCTGGACAAGATAGATTTCGAAAGAGTTTGGAATCCATTTTTCAAATCCGTTCAAAAATTTAGCTATAAAAGGGAGAAGAAAGCAGAAGAAAAACAAGACGGAACAAGAAGAAAACCCCTCTGAAGAAAACCCCTCCAACCAACTTTTCATCAACCAAAATCCCTCTCCCAAAACACTTTGTAAAATATTCCTTTATGATTACTTTAGTAGTTCCTCCTCTAAGCTTGTAAAATAAATAAGTCTTTATGCTTATGTGTGATCGTTTTTAATTCTCAAAGCTCAGTAGACTTTTCGGGTTTCCCGAAAGGGAAATATCTCTCCTATAAGCATGTAAGTTACTCATCTTTATCTAAATGATATTACCCCTGTTTATTTTAATTTTTTTTTGTTATTCTGTATAGTTTTATGTTTCATATTCATATGCTCGATTATTAGATATCACTCTTAGTATATGGTTAGCTTCCCAATTTCTTAACAATTATGATGGATTAACCAGTAAATTCCTAGGAGAAACTGGTTAAGAAAAACCCGAAAATAATTAAGAAGGGTATAAGTGTTTAACCATGACCGGGGTGAGGTTAAAGAAATAAGAGTTAAGAAAAGTATTAACATCTTTAAAAGATTGGTAAGAAGAGATGAACAGAGTGAATTAAAAAAAAAGAGTAGTAAAGGGGTAATCTCAGTTCATAATTTAGATAATATGGTAACTATACAAGTCTATAGAATAAGAGGAGAGAGTATCGAGTAGGATTTTCACAACATAAGAGTTTAATCGCAAAAAATAATTTTATTGTTAATGTCCAATAATCGTAATAACTATACAAATCCAGAAAGCTTTGCTAGGAGCCTTACTCAAAGTTTGGAAGAATTTATATTAGACATAGAAATCGGATTTTATTCGATAGTAGATTTGGTTGTACATTTTATATATCTACAATACAATAGTAGTATTTGTTCAGATATATATAGAAAACAACTACATTTGATATTGTTAATATTATCATACCATCAGTCATATCATCTATACCATCTAAGAAGACGATTTTAATTTTAATTTGGTATTATCTAAGAAGATGATTTTAAAATTTTAATAGGTAGACGATTTTAATTTTAATAGGTAGACGATTTTAGTTTTAATTTGATTTTAATTTTAATTTGGTATCAATTTTAATTTTAATAGGTAGACAATTTTAATTTTAATTTTAATTTGGTATCCTCCAAAGTTGATTATTATATCTACTAAAGTATTGTATTGTTTATCTTCGGTATGTAATATATGTTCTCCAATACTAAAATTACACTTAATTACCGTATTTTCTTTTAATATTCTATACTTCTTTTCTGGATATATTTTTAAATCTAAATATTCTAGGTTCCTTAGTTTATCTATATTTTAACCTAATGGTATCCAAATTTTTCGGTTCTTAAAGAATTGTATTCTTTGATTTTCTAAATATATTTCTCCTTCAATATATTGTATTTCCCACTCTAAAGCTGATATGGTTTCAGAGCTAATACTACGTTTTACTATATAACTTGGTTCTATATTTAGTTTTAAATCTGATTCTTTTATTTATTTAGCTAATTGTAAAGTTGATATTAATAAAGCCTTAGTCTTTCGTAGTATGTTCTTTAATTCTCCTTTTCTTTGTATATTGCTACTTAAAATCCAATAGTTACAAGCTATTTCTTTAGCTAAAGGATGTTGTCTCAACATATATGTTACCCTAATGGGATATGTTTTATCTTATTCCGGGTGGTTTGGATATAATCCTTTTCTTGTTGTATTTTAATATTGATTCTTTCTATTTCAAGAATAAACTCTTCTATATTTAAAATATCTAGTTCAAAGAAACTTAGTTGCGATTCTAACGTTTCTTTATATTCTATGCTATTTTTAATAATCTCACAACTAATATATATTAGATGGTGATGGTAACTGATGTATTTAGCAAAAATAAGTTATTTCATAAACTGTTTGGTCCGAAAATCTTCTTGCTCTGATACCAAATTAAAATTAAAATCAAATTAAAATTAAAATTAAAATTGTCTACCTATTAAAATTAAAATTGATACCAAATTAAAATTAAAATCAAATTAAAATTAAAATCATTTACCTATTAAAATTAAAATCGTCTACCTATTAAAATGTCACGACCCAAACCCCGCTCCGGTCGTGATGGCGCCTCTCGTAAAGACAAGGCCAGCAAACAAACCCATATCGCCTTTTCAAAAATAGTAAAACATTAATAAACAGTTTAAATATGATTTAATGATATAATTAACGGAAGCACAACCCGACACAGCCCTAACTGGGGTGTCACAAGTCACGAGCATCTACTAGGGTATAAATATAACTGAAAGCCTGGAGTGTACAAATAGAGACTAATGAAATGAGGAGAGAAAAAAGTAGTGTTGCAAACGCCGACAGCTACCTTGCTACACCCTGATGACTCTGCCTCCGATCAGCCAAAACATACCTGAATCTGCACACAAGGTGCAGGAAGTAATGTGATGTAATGACCCGGCCGGTCGTTTTTGAAATTTATGCCCCGATCCCCTATTAACTGTTTCCCCTAAGTTCATTTCCGCTATTTTGGTTTGCCGGGACGTTCGGTGTTGAGTTTTGGAGAGTTTTGGGACACTTAGTTCCTAAATGAGAGCTTAAGTGTTGGAAAATGGTTCGTAGTTGGAACAATGTGAAGATGGCCTCGAAATGGAAATCTGATGGTTCCGTTAGCTCCGTTAGGTGATTTCGAAGTTGGGAGCTTGTTCGGAATGAATTTTAGAAGTCCGTAGCTAATTTAGGCTTGAATTGGCGAAGTTAGTATTTTGGCGATTTTCGGTTGATAGGTGAGATTTTGATCCGAGGGTCGGAACAGAATTCCGAGAGTTGCTGTAGCTTCGTTAGGTGATTTGGGATATATGTGCAAAATTTCAGGTCATTCAGACGTGTTTTGTTTGGGTTTTGATCGAATGCATGTTTTGGAAGTTTTAGAAGGACTTAGGCTTGAATTCGATGTAATTTGATGGTTTTGGCGTTGTTTGAGGCGTTTTGATGGTTGGAACAAGTTTGTATGATGTTTTAGGAGGTGTTGGTATTTTTGGTTGAGGTCTCGGGGGCCTCGGGGTGATTTCGGATGGCTAACGGGAATTTTTGAAGTTGGAAAATGCTGCAGAAATGCAACAGTCAGTGCAGAGCAATTTTGCTCTATGCGATCGCATAGCAAGGGCTGCGATTGCATAGAAGGATTTTTGGGGACTGTTTGGTTGTGCTATGCGATCGCATAGTAGGTGTTGCGATTGCACGGTGTTGTTGGATGGTGCATTGCGATCACAGAGGTCTAGTTGCGATCACAAAGGGTAATTTTGAGGCCTGGAAATTTTGTTCTATGCGATCGCAGGAGCTCTAATGCGATCGTATAGGGTTAGCTACAGTGCCCGGACAGAATGTTAAAAAAACAGTTCATACGCGAACCCAAACCTATTTTCCACTATTTTGAGCATTTTGAGAGCTACTTGGGAGCATTTGAAGCGGGTTTCGACTGGGATTGATTGGAGGTAAGTTTTATGAGTTAAAAGCATGATTATATTGTAGAATCATCCTTGAAATCCTTGAGAATTTAGCCAAATTGTAAGAAATTAGGGCTTGAGTTTTGAATTCTAAATTCGAGATTTGAGGGGATATTTGTGGTCCGATTTGAGAGATTTTTATATGGTTAGACTCGTGAGAGTACGAGGGTTCTGGAAATATAAATTTTACCCGATTCCGAGATGTGGGCCCGAGGGGCATTTTGGTCATTTTACATAATTTTGCGTATTAGCTTAGAATTTAATTGTAGAATCAATTACTTGAATTATTATTTACAATATACAATTTAATTGAATAGATTTGAGCCATTTGGAGTCGGATACTCGTGGCAAAAGCGTGGTTTCTGGTTGACTTGCACTTGTTTGAGGTAAGTGGCTTGTCTAACCTTGTGTGGGGGACTTTGTCCCTTAGGATTTGATATTTGGTAATTGAAGGCCTTGTACGTGAGGTGATGAGTGCGTACTTGAGCTAATTATTGAAAATCCATTTTTTTTATTTGGAGTATTTAAATCGAGTTTTCTTGCTTACTTGTTTTACTCTAATTGCAAATTAGCCTGTGTTAGTTTGAAGAGCATGTATAGTTGACTTACTTGCCTATTTGCTTAAACTACCAGGTTTATAATCTAGGAAGCATGTTAGGCTAGAATTTTACTAGTATTCGTTATGTGTTTGGAATTTATTTGATATTTTGAGCTGTTATTGTTTGTTTTAAATTTGGGACTACGGGACGGCATCTCAGGAGATCCCCTGCACGTTTTATGTTCTGGATTGGGAGTGCGGGATACTAAGAGATCCTTGTCACATGTGTATATAATTATTGAGGATACCAAGAGATCCTCGGGATACCAAGAGATCCTCGGGATACCAAGAGATCCCCGAATTATTATTGAGGATACCAAGAGATCCTCGGGATACCATGTCACGACCCCAACCCCGGTCGTAATGGCGCCCAACACACTGCTAGGCAAGCCTGACCAACTAACAACCCTTTCTGTTTTCTTATGAAAATCATTATCAGTTAACACAGTTAAATTACTAAATTACTCCAATAAGAGTTTAAGACAACGAGTTAAATATGCGAAAAGTCAGATGATAATACCACTACATAGCCCATACAGATCTGGTATCACAAGTCTCGAGCCTCTAGTACAAGTTTAACAACCTAATACATGTCCATCTAGGGAATACTAATTAATAACAAGGATAGAAGGGAGAGATCAGGGTTGCGGACGCCATGCAACTACCTCGATGCTCCCGGATATGCACTGCTCAACTGAAATAATCCTCACTCAGCCTCAGATGCACCTGGATCTGCACGCAAGGTGCAGGGAGTAATGTGAGTACTCCGACCCAGTGAGTAATAAGCATAAATAATGACTGAGAATAAGAAATCACGGAAAACACAGAGTAATCTACACTGCGGCAGTTTAAAAACAAGTAATATGAGAGTAATAAACCAATGGAAGCGAAATGTAGAAATACTACAACAAATAAGCAGTTAAGTGACAAACATATAAAGAGAAATCAACACATAGAACGGTACCCTATAGTACCTGCTGCGGCGTGCAGCCCGCTCCATTTATTTATTGTCGACGACGCTCACTGGGGGTGTGCAGACTCCGGAGGGGCCCCTTGCGGCCCAAGCGCAATATCAAGCCATCTCGTGGCATCAAATCTAGGCCCTCAGCCTTATATCAATATCAGTATAACACTGATGCGGCGCGCAACCCGATCCCATAGTATCCTCACATCTGGCCCTTGGCCGTACTCAGTCCAGAAATCATATAAGCTCCCCGAGCAATAGTAAAATAGTAGTTCTCAGCCCAAAACATCATTTAATATATCTTTTAGTTTCAAAAATCGAGTAAAAGTGGTTGAGTTGTAAGACAGTAGAAAACGGTACGACTGAGTTCAAGTAGTAAGTCAAACAGTGAGGAAATAGTAAATAAACTTTCCGGAGGATTCAAAGAATTGGCAAGAAGCCCAAATATGACAATCAGTCCAAATAATGATGACAACAAATAAGCTTTAATCAAATATGCAGTAGAAGCATCACTCGGGACGAACCAAGTCACAATCCCCAATAGTAAACGGCTCGCGCTCATCATCAAGCGCATGTCTCACCTCAATATAGCACTACGATGTGCGAATCCGGGGTTTCAAGCCCTCAGGACATCATTTACTCACCTCAAGTAGGACGAAATCCTAGCTCGCTACTCCCTTGCCTCGCAAATCAACCTCTTCGAGCGTCGAATCTGATCAAAACCACAAGTAATACGTTACAATACGCTAAGGGAATACAACCCAATCGAAAAGACTCGAAAAATATCGAAAATCACGAAGTTGGCAAAACTCGAGCCCCGGGCTCACTTCTCGAAAAATCAGAAAATTGATATCGCCGGATTCCTTATCTCGCCACGAGTCTACACATATCAAATTTACCAAAATCCGAGCTCAAATGCTCCCTCAAACCCCAAATTTCTATTTCAAAAGTCAATCCAATCCTTCCCCTTTTAATCAAATTTCCATGAATTTAGATGTTGAATCTACAATTAAATGACGTTTCTAGGCCATAGGACTCACCTCCAATCGATTCCCAGTCAAAACCCTCTTTAATACTCGTCAAAAGCTCCCAAGGTTACTCAACAATGGAGGAAATGGGACTTGGTTCGCGGGTGAAATGTTTATTAAAACCCTTCTGTCAGCCCAGATTTTACTCTATGCGATCGCATCCAAGCCTCTGCGATCGCATAACTCAACTTTCCCAGGCCTCCAAAATGTCCTATGCGAACACGACCCCTTAACTGCGATCGCACTGCTTCACCAATCAAACCTACGCGATCGTATATGCTACTCCGCGATCGCATTGAACAAAGTACCCCTCAGAACCTCAAGTCCATTTAACACTACGCGATCGCATTACTCCTCATGCGATCGCAATGAACAACCTCCTCAACCTATGCGATCGCATACCCTATTCCGCGATCGCATTGAGCAATCAGAACGGCCTTCCCCAAACCTTCTATGCGATTGCAATTGCACTCCTGCGATCGCAGAGAACAAAAATGTTCTGCAACACTTAGCTGAAATCTGCAACTTCAAAAACCAAGATTGGTCCGATTGACCATCCGAAATCACCCCGAGGCCCCCGGGACCTCAACCAAAAGTGCCTACCCATACTAAAACATCATTCAAACTTGTTCCAATCATCAAAACACCACAAACAACACCAAAACCATCAAATTACATCAGATTCAAGCCTAAATTTCTTAAAAACTTCCGAAATACGCATTTGATAAAAAACCCGACCAAAACACCTCCGAATGATCTGAAATTCTGCACACACATCCAAAATCACCTAACGAAGCTACTACAACTCTTGGAATTCCATTTCGACCCCCGTATCAAAATCTCACCTACCAACCGGAATTCGCCAAAATACTAACTTCGCCGATTCAAGCCTAATTCCACTCCGGACCTCCAAAAGCAATTCCGATCACACTCCTAAGCCACATATCAACCCCCAAAGCTAACCGAATCACCGGAAATCACATTCAAGCCATCTAACTCAATAGTCAACATCCGGTTGACTTTTTCAAAACAAGCCTTCCTTAAAGAGACTAAGTGTCTCATTTCCTATCAAAACCAATCCGATTTAACTCTACACACCGAATACCAATAACGAAACATGATGAAGCATAAAATGGGGGAAACAGGGCGGTAACTCACAAGACGGCGGGTCGGGTCGTTACATTCTCCCCAACTTAAATAAACGCTCGTCCTCGAGCGTACCCGGAGTTGTCCTAGAAGCCAACCAAAAACTGAATGACCTTATCAAGCGTAAACCCGGGGATGATCCCACGTCACCCTATCTCACATGGGTCTGATAACGCGTTTTAACTAAAATCACACAATCTAGTCTAGCCCGTAAATCATAGAGCCACATTTCACCTTTTCGGAATCATACACAAGATCAAAACCTCACACCTACATTCAGAATAAATCTGAACCAACTGTAATAGACCATGCCTGCAACCTTAGGTGCAATTATATGATATACCAATAACTCAAACAAATGCAGCGATAACTTCCATTCATGGCAGCTGCCCACAACAACCAAATACCGATAGAAATCTCTTATTAGCCAAGGTCTCATTCCAACACTCTCATATACTGCCAACGATAATTGAAACACGCAATAAACCATAACCATTGCTCAGATCAACCATTCATGAGGCCATTTCTCCTCTAGCAATTATCATAACAAAATTTTGAACCGAACCTCGATATTTACCCATCAAACATGCTGAAATCAAATCCATTTGTATTCATTAATGACCCCAACGATCAATTCGAACCCAACACACCACTCTAGTGACATGACACATCAATACATTCCTAAGCCACAACTTGCATAATACGTGCACCAATAAGAAACGGTCCGAACATACTCAAATCATGAAAATGACTCAACCGAGAGAGTTGTACCTCAAACTCACCAGTACTGCCACAACACAAGGCTGAGACCCTGTCTCACATCATAGAAATAGGACACACAAATTTGACCCGCAAGGTCATGTTTCCACACAGCTTTGCTGCAACGCGCGATCCTATCCAAATACTACTCCACATGAAACACCTCAAGTCACTATGCTTGAAATCAACAACCATGCTCAATTGATGTCTGGAGCCAAAGCAAATCATTACACCCACGGTGAAACAAATAACATACACCACGCAAACCTGATAGAACATAACCGGTACGTTATTCACCGAGCAACAACCAATTACTCATCCCGCTCGACTTCCACTACTACAACTCCTATCAGAGCCAGACGATCCGGTGCTCGGCACCAAATTAATACCGAAATCAACAACCTCGCCCGGCGACATGCCTAGCCACACGAAACGCATCCAAAAAGTCCCTCAACGCCGGAACTGAATTAATCATAGCAACCTTTGCACTGACATCCATCACGAATGCCCAATTAAGAAAGCAATCCTTCCCAACTGTCCGCTGGTTCTTTGAAATATAAACCACTCTGCTAGAACAAATCCAACGCACTTCATCACTCAACCTGTGGCATTTTCGGTATTGACCGTAGCGCAATAGTTCAAAATCACTCAACACTAAGACAACCAGTCTAAATTCCGACATCACATCATAAATCTAACGTACCAGCAAACAAAGATCCACTCGAGCCTCCAAATCCCGATTGCCGCTAAACGGTGCTGAATACACACAATCCACCACCACAACCTAGCCTGTACATGAGAACTCCCAGTCTCCAACTCCATATGGCACACAAATCATCATACCTGATTCTAGTTTCCACCGTGCGAATACATGCACACCTTTAATACCCAATCATCACACGATAAATACTCTAAAATTTCCATGTGCCATACAAGCAACTCGAATATCAGCAGTCGATCTAGCCTTAAAGTGACGCAATACTATTGAAGTGCCATCAACTTAATCACATTGGCCTTTTTCTTAAACATATACCCTCTACAAATCACTATGATTAGAAATACAATTTCCTTAATCATCTGAAGATCATTCACCCTAATCATCTGAAGCTCATTTCTCTAATCACCTAAAGCTGCCCGTACTGCCTAAGAATGTTATGAATTTCCATTCAGAACTGAACCATAACCTCACACACGCAAATCTCAATCCTTCACAACATATCGCATATACCATATCATCCTAAGGTAACATAAGGACTTCACCTCCCTTCCGAATCATGAACGTTTACGTACTCAACTAGTCAAGAACTTCCATTGATCCCATCTAGAAGAAAAATCATGACACATCCTATGCTCTGCATGACATACATAGGTCTTGTTCAAATTCTTACAATACCGACACGACGGATGAGATCTGTATAAATTCATAACACTGCCGAATCAACAATTCATTGGGTCTATACTTCTGGCAAGAACTATCACCTTATTGTGAACCAAACAATGGTCTTAGCCCCTTAATTTACTTCATATACTCAGATTGCACTGATCTCGAATTCAATGATCTCGTCTCACCCATTACGAACTGCTCAGGCAATAAGCCACCCCAGACGTAATCAAAAACCGCATATGATGCCCTACTATGCCAATAGACTACCAATTCGTACGCGATACAAAAAAGAAAACAAACTCTGAAAGGAATTACCAATCCCACGCACTAATACGGACTTTCCTTAGAAAACAGGAAGCAAGACATACAAAATAGCATATAGAAAACTATACTCAACATCACACTGTTGCGGCGTGCAACCCGATCCAGATAACATACCCATGGCGGCGTGCCACCTGATCCACACATAGATCTCACATAAGGAGATGCACATCGAGCCAAATTTGCTCATTACAACAAAATACTGAGTATCGGTCGTAAGCATGCTAAGTGCATAATAATATCTCTGAGGGACGTATAGCGTTATAAGCTACAAAACTCAAGCACAACTGAGGTGCGATGTACAATCTGAATTTCAAGAGCCAAGATGCTCATATAACGTCATTCCTACGCAGATTCTCAACACATAGCAATTTCTCAAGCCGCCTTACAACTCATACGGCGCAATGCATCACTACGCGAAATATCTGACAACGAAACATCAACCTAACTACTCCTCCATGAGGACCGCGTTACTAAAATGCACACATCTGGCCTGATATAGAGCCATTATTCACATTAAATCTATCCACTGACTTCAAGCTGATTCTGATCACACTGAACTAGTCTGATAACCTTTTAAAGGTCCATAATAACTCCCATTTTTCTCATAACACACAGGAACAACCATCGCAATCGGAGTAATCCTCCCTAGTTCACAACCCAATATGCCAAGTGCCCTCCAGGCATGAATCTTCAATTTAATGACACCATCACAAACTTCATAGTTGGTTTACATCTTTAATCAATCAAGTGATCACATGCCACACTTATATAATCTTCCCGTGGGACACACTCCCACAACCTACCACAACAATATCTGGAGCGTAACTCCAAACCATCGGTCGCACTAACGCTGAAGAGCGATCAAGAATCCTTAACCAGGACACAAAACCTTTTTTACAAAACATCGATCTTAGGTGACGCTGAAGACAATACCAACTTACCGTAAACATCGAAACTTATCTCCTGCTCATCCGAGCTCATGACATCTTGTCAAAAAATTTCCTTCACTCGTGCCATTCTTGGACCAATTTCCATAACCAGAACTGATTCACCAGCATGCATCAAATCGGAACTAACATAGTACATAACCGCACAATCTGCTAACCAATAGCAAGCTCCCCAACTTGGCTCGAAGCCATAGATCTCAAAACACTATACTCATAACGCATATACTCCATTGTTGCCTCAATACCATAGTGAGGTTAAACTCAAATCCTCTGTAAGCTTGTGTAAACACATTTCATCTAGTACTTCAACTCTTTGGCAATCTCGCAACAGTTAAACTCATTCACTTAAGTGAACCAAAAATTTCAAACTTCAACACTTACAATCCATTTGCACATGAGATCTTCTGTCATTCGCATGAGGATCATACCGCCTCAGCACACTTCACGAGAGATAACCCACCTGTTTTGCCTTAATATAACATTTTCGTATACCTTCCACCGCCATAAGCATTATGCAGTCACTTGATCTTCCTGAGTCTGTACTCATACCGCAACATGAAATTTATTTCACTCCCAACTAGGAGTCATGAAAAGATTCTTCAAACGCCCATAACTCGGGCTATAACTTGAATCAAGATAGACTTCAAGCATCTACTAATTCTTCCATCATTCAACAGACCCCTTCTCGTCGCTTCCAATTCATATGGATACGCCTCGTAGTACTAACATACTCCTCACATAGCCACATCCATCATTTCCACTAGCGGGGACACTACCGAACATATAAGTTCAAAAACACTTGTTTACACAATCAGCACCTCGGCGCTCCAGCCATAGACAAAAATCCAACCTCAAGTCCTTTAGACTGGCCCACCATAAACTCACAGAGCTTACACCTCGCCCCTCGATCGAGGAATCACAAGCAATTGAGGCACATCTGATACTGGGTGCTCATGCGCGCATACGAACGCGTGGAAGGAATTTCAAAAGTTTCTTTTCAAGATGAATCAAAGACGCATGATAAGAATTCAAGAATGTGAAGTTTTTCTAAAGGTTCTGCAGCCTCTCGAGGATAAATACAGACGTCTCCGTACCAATCCGCGAGACTCTACTAAACCAACTCATGACTCACGAGACCAAGTAACCTAGGCTCTGATACCAACTAGTGACGACCCCAATCCCCGGTCGTGATGGCGCCTAACACGATGCTAGGCAAGCCCGACCAATTCATCACTCACAATCCCTTATGTAGAATTCATTACCAATTAATAGCATTTAATGCCAAATTAACATGATTATAACTTTGTAGTAATAGATAAACAGTACGGAAAATCCATAAAATATCAATATAAATCTCACCGATCTGGTGTCACGAGCCAAGAGCCTCTAATACAAGTCTGTGTAGCAACCTATACATAGAGTTGTCTAGAATGCGGAAAATAAAGAGGATAAGGGGAGAAATCGGGTCCTGTGGACGCCATGCAGCTACCTCGATGACTCCGGGATAAGCTGAACAGCAACAGAAAGCTCAAACTATGCCTCCGGGATACCTGTATCTGCACACATGGTGCAGGGAGTAAAGTGAGTACTCCAACTCAGTGAGTAATAGCAATAAATAATGACTGACGGAAAGAAAACTTGTAAAACACTATGCAGTTCTATATTAAAATAGTGAGAATATCAAAAACAACAACTGAATGAAGAAGTCAGTTAAAAGTCCTTTAAGCCAGTATTCATTTCATTTACTCCTCACGATAACCGAATTCATATTTGTACTGCTGCGACGTGTAGCCCGATCCATATAGTATACTGCTGCGGCACACAGCCCGATCCATATATATATATATATATATATATATATATATATATATACTGCTGCGGCGTGCAGCCCGATCCAAGAATAGTCGACTGCGCTCACTGGGGGTGTGCAGACTCTGGAGGGGCTCCTTCAGCCCAAGCGCTATACTACTGCGGCGTGCAGTCCGACCCATATAATATACTACTGCGGTGTGCAGTCCGATCCATATAATATACTACTGCGGTGTGCAGTCCGATCCATATAATATACTACTGCGGCGTGCAGTCCGATCCATATAATATACTACTGCGGCGTGCATTCCGATCCATATAAATATATATACTGCTGTGGCGTGCAACCCGATCCATAGCATATCAAATACCCTCACAATGGGGTTCTCGACTCCTCTCAGTCAATATAGACTTGGCCTCTCGGGCACACTAAGATAAGACGGGGTTCTCAACCCACACGTTACTCTCATTAGGATTTAACAATTTCTAAAGCTGGTTCATATTATGTTTATCAGTTAAGAACATGACTGAGGGTAGGATTTCGACAAGAAAAGTGAGGTCAACCAATACAAATGTCCCCTAAGGGTTCTACAGATCGGCACAAGGCCCCAAACATGGTAACTAGCCCATAATATAATGATATTAATTAAGTCTCAGTCAAAAGTACAGTAGAGTCATCAAACGGGATGGACCGAGTCCAAATCCCCAGTAGTAACAGACCCCACACTCATCATACAACGTGTGTCTCATCCCAACATAGCACCACGTTGTGCAAATACGGGGTTTCAAACCTTCTAAAAATTATTTATAACCATTACTCACCTCAAGACGGTCAAAGTCTAGATCGCAATGCCCTTGCCTCTCAAATTAGCCTCCTCGTGTGACGAATCTGCTCAAAATCACAACGAATATGTCGCATTATGCTAAAGAGACAATACCCAATCGAAAACACTCGAAAAATATCAAAATTAACGAATTTGACAAAACCCGAACCCCGGGCCCACGTCTCGAAACTCAGAAATTTTTACGTCATCGGGTTCCTTATCTCACCACGAGTCTATACATACAAAAATCTCTCAAATCGGACCACAAATGGCCCCTCAAATCCCAAATTTAGAATTTCAATTTCAAGCCCTAATTTCTTACAATTTGGCTATATTTTCATGAATTTCAAGGATGATTTCACAATATAATCATGTATTTAGTTCATAGGACTTACCTCCAATCACTTCCCGTCAAAACCCCTTCAATTCCCGTCCAAAAGCTCTCAAGGTTTCTCAAAAATGGTGGAAAAATGGGTTTGGTTCGCGGATGAAATGTTTTTAACATTCTGTCCGGGTTCTGTAGCTAACCCTATGCGATCTCATTAGAGCTCCTGCGATTGCATAGAACAAAATTCCCGGTCACTGTAGCTAACCCTATGCGATCGCAACACCTTCTATACGATCGCATAGAGCAAAATTGCTATGCACTGACTGCTGCATTTCTGCAGCATTTTCCAACTTCAAAAATTCCCGTTAGCCATCCGAAATCACCTCGAGGCCCTTGGGACCTCAACCAAACGCACCAACATATCTTAAAACATCATCCAAACTTTCTCCAATCATCAAAACACCTCAACTAACACTAAAATTATCGAATTACATCGAATTCAAGCCTAAGTTCTTTTAAAACTTCTAAGACACGCATTCGATCGAAAACCCAACCAAACCACATCCGAATGACCTAAAAATTTGTACACGCATCCCAAATCACTTAACGGAGCTACAACAACTCTCGGAATTCCATTTCGACTCTCGGATCAAAATCTTACCTATCAACCGGAAATCGCCAAAATACTAACTTCGCCAATTCAAGCCTAATTCTACATCGGACCTCCAAAATTACTTCTGATCACACTCCTAAGTCACAAATCATCCCCCGAAGCTAACCAAATCATCAGAATTCAAATCCGATCCCTCTAACACATAAGTCAACGTCCGGTTGATTTTTCCAACACAAACCTTCCTTAAAGAGACTAAGTGTCTCATTTATTATCAAAACCACTCCAATTCAACTCGTCCACATACGCATAACAAAAAGGTAGTGGGAAAAATGGGGCGGTAACTCACGAGACGACGGGTCGGGTCGTCACAGTTTGATATGGAGAACTCTGTTTTGGACTGTTCATCTCTATGTCTTGTTGAGAAATAACTTGAGTCTGGGATAATTCAAATCTCAACGCTTGTACCCTGTGTTCTAATACCTTTACCTGCTCCATAAGTTTTGTCTTCTCTTGTGCCAGGGTTTCATTTTTCTGGTTTATTCGTTTAAAGGCTTCTGTCATTGATGAACAATGATCACAGAATATTATCTTGTCATTGTCTTTTCGGATGTTGTATTGAGGGGTTTTTTCTGGGTTTTGTCTGAGTGCTGGGGAGATATAGTAGTTTGGTCCTAGTATTCCTCTTGCATAATCTAATGCTTCAGTAAAATCATTAAAACCTTTGAAAAGTGATTTTTCTATATCCTTAATGGAATCTAGTACTTCTAACCATGTCTGAAAAATACCATTTGTCTTACCATGTATAACCACATAATACTTAAATCTTTTGTCTTGGTTTTTATCTGTAAAATATTGTCCTAAGGCATTAAGAGACGCTATAAAATATTTAGTATCTTTCTTGTTATATGCTATCCTTAAGTTATCAACTAAACACCGTTGAGGTCTGTCTATGACACATTCTGGTAGGATTCTAAATGACATGTTTGATGGTGGAAAAAATATTAAATTATGTTTTCCAAAATTTATTCTTTCCATATTAGTCTGTTCTCCCAAAGGATGTGGCTTAAAATGAAGATTACCTAATACTGTCTGCAAGTATCTATCTGAGGGTGAGGCTTGAATGCCCTTCCCTTTGTCTTCAATCTTGGAAACTGTTGGTCTCATGCTGTACATGTAAAATACTTGTTTATTAATTGACAGTAATTTTAAGCCTACTTAACTGATCTGCTAAATTATTATCTTTTCCTTTAATATGTTCAAAAACCAGATTATATATTGATATAGTATCAATAAAATTTAACCATCTTCTTCTACTACTATTCTTTGCATTTATCTTCTGGTGAAATTTAACTATGGCTTCGCAATCAGTTCTAATTATTACTTCTTGTTTATTTAATATATATAATTTAAAACTATTTAATCCGTAAATTACCGCTAATATCTCTGCATCTATACTACTCATATTTTCTTTTTCTTTATATTTACCACTTTGATAAGCACATATTTTTTCTGTGCTCTTATCACTATATTTATTTGGTTTTGCTTTTAGAACTGCTCCCCATCCTTCAAAACTACCGTCTGTTTCTATTATCAAGTAGTCTGTTTCTAGTGGCATATTTAAATCAGGAATATTTTTTGTGCGGTCCGCGCCAGGTCCTCAGAAAGGTATACAAGTTCGGAAAATATCAGTCATTTTTCACTTTTCAAAAACCCAAAACCTAAGAGGCGATTTTCCAAACAACTTTTCTTCTCCAAAACGATTGGTAAGTGATTTCTAACTTAATTTCTTTATTCCTTAACATCTTTTAACATAATTTCAACTTCAAATCAAAGATTTTCATGGGAAAAATTGGGTGTTTTGGGTAGAACCTAGGTTTTCTACAAATTGGAAAGTTGGACCTCAATTTGGGGTTCGATTTCAAAATAAAACATATATTTGGATTCGTGGGAGAATGGGTAACCGGGTTTTGGTCCGAACTCCGAGTTTCGACCACATGGGTCCGGGGGTATTTTTGACCTTTTGGGAAAAACCTTGTAAAATCTATTTTCATGCATTGGGGACGAATCATTTAGTAATTTTTAATGTGATTAAGTAACTTATGACTAGATTCGAGCGGATTGGTGGTGGAATCAAGAGGTAAAGCTATACTAGAAGCGTGAGTTGAGTTTGGAACATTCGAGGTAAGTGTTTGTTCTAACTTTGGCTTGAGGGAATAGGATTAGGATGTTATTTGCTACTTGCTAATGTGGAGTACGGTGTATAGGCATGGTGACGGTTATCTATGCACCGGAGTCTAGCATGACCGTGAGTCTTGATTGCTTTTAATTCGAATAACGTGACACAACCTCCTTGTTTATTTGATGAGTTTCATATAATGTGAACGGTTGAGGTAAAATTGTCATTGGTGTACTTTTGGAGCGTTAGCTCGAACATGAATGTGTTAGTTGAGGAAGAATCGGTTTAAAAAGAGAATGTGTTGTGATTACTCCCTTGCCGGGATGTGTAGACCGATATATATGCTCTCCCTTGTCTAGATATTTTGGGCTATTAGTTGTACCCTTGCCGGGTTAGAGTGATATGTTGTTGATTTCCCCTAATGGGACTCTCCATACAAAATCAAATGTTTCGAATGATAATATGGGATCATGTGGCACGCCGTCTACTTATATATGATAATATGGGATCGTGTGGCACGCCGTCCACTTATATATGATATTATGGGATCGTGTGGCACGCCGTCCACTTATATATGATAATATGGGATCGTGTGGCACACCGTCCACTTATATATGATAATATGGGATCGTGTGGCACGCCGTCCACTTATATATGATATTATGGGATCGTGTGGGCACGTCGTCCACTTATATATGATATTATGGGATCGTGTGGCACGCCGTCCACTTATATATGATATTATGAGATCGTGTGGCACGCCGTCCACTTATATATGATATTATGGGATCGTGTGGCACGCCGTCCACTTATATATATATCATGGGAACCGGAGTTTCTTCTGTTTATTTTTGATATTTCATTTATACCTGTTACTCCCCGATAGCATGTCCTCTCCTAGTTTTACTTTGTATTATCTTATTATTGTTTTTTTCTTGCACTTGTATATATATCTGTACAGGTTAATTATGGTAGGTCCGGTTTATCCTCGTCACTACTTCGTCGGGGTTAGGCCAGACACTTACCAGCACATGGGGTCGTTTGTGCTGATGCTACACTCTGTGCATTTTTGTGCACAGATCAGGGAGAAGCTTACGGACCTCAGCAGTAGGACTTCTGGGAGCTATCTTCAGTCCAGGGACTCTCGAGGTAGCCTAGCTGGCGTTCGCAGGCCGAAGTTCCTTTCCATGTTTATCGTTTGTTCATCTTGTATCAGACAAACATGATGTATTTCCTTTCAGACATTGTTTGTAGTATTCTGTAGTAGTCCGTGAGCTAGTGACACCAGACCTTGGGTAGTGATGTGTATTAAACTTCCGCTTAAATTTTGTCTCGTTTATTATATTGTTTGAAAGAAAGCAGGAAATGTGTTTTAAATATTTGGCTTGCCTAGCTCCGATAGTAGGCGCCATCACGACACCCGATGGTGGGAAATCCGGGTCGTGACAAGTTGGTATCAGAGCACTAGGTTACTTAGATCTCACAACTCACGGACAAGCTCAATAGAGTCTGAGGGATCGGTACGGAGACGTCTGTATTTATCCCGCAGAGGCTACTAAGTTTGGAAAACTTCACCTTGTTTATTCTTGTCGTGCGATTCTGTTTCTCAAGTACTGATTGTCTTTCCACTCTGTTCTTTCTCGGATGGCGAGGACACGTGCTTCCTCTTCTACTGCGCAACAGCCCGAGCCCCCAGTAGCAGCCCCTATTAGGGGCAGAGGGCGGGGCCAAGGCCGTGCCAGAGGCCGAGGCTGGGGCAGAGCTCAACCCCGATCAGCATTTCCAGCGACAGAGCCTCAGGTCAATTTTGAGGAGGAGGTTCCGGCCCCAGCTGTTCCAGTGGGCCCAACTCAGGTCCTAGAGGGTTTCATAGCCACTCCAGTGCTTCAGAATGCTTTGGTCCGACTGGTAGGCTTTATGGAGGGCATTTCTAGAGCGGGTTTGCTTCCCGTAGCTCCAGCCACATCTCAGGCTGGGGGAGGAGTTCATACTCCCAATACTCGTACTCCAGAGCCGGTAGCTCCTCAGGCTCAGGTTCCAGCATTTCAGCCAACCGTGGAAGTTCAGCCAGCTGTGGCAGCCCAGCCAGGTATTGCGGCTCAGTCCAGCAATGGTGTGGCTATGTCCGCGGATGCTTTGTGGAGGCTTGATCGTTTCACCAAGCTCTTCACAACCATATATAGTGGCACCCCCTCAGAGGATGCTCAGGATTTCATATTCAGCTGTCATGAGGTTCTACGGACTATGGGCATTGTAGAGACCAATGGAGTCGACTTTGCCACTTTTCGCCTGGCAGGATCCGCCAAGACTTGGTAGAGGGATTTCTGTTTAGCCAGGCCAGCAGGGTTGCCATCATTGACCTGGGATCAATTTTCAGAGTTATTTCTGGGGAAGTTTCTTCCAGTTACTCAACGAGATGCTCTTCGCAGGCAGTTTGAGCGTCTCCAGCAGGGTCCTATGACGGTCACCCAGTATGAGACCCGGTTCATTGATCTTGCTCGTCATGCCATTGTGATACTCCCCACTGAAAGAGAGAGGGTGCAGAGGTTTATTGATGGGTTGGCCCAGCCGATCCGTGTTCAGATGGCCATGAGTGCCGGTAGTGAGATTTCATTTCAGGAGGCGGCAGATGGTGCCCGCCGAATAGAGATGGCACTTGCTCAGGGAGGTGGTCATGGGTCTGATAAGAGGCCTCGTCATTCTGGTAGATTCAGTGGTACCTCGTTTGGAGGTAGGGATTCTTATAGTAGAGGCCATCCTTCGAGTCCCTTTCAGTCAGCTCTCCAGGCTTCTCATGGTACACCAGGTGGTCGTGGTTCTCAGCCACAGTATTCTGACTAGCAGCTCTTCAGTTCACCATCAGCACCTATCAGTGCACCACCACTTCGTTATTCTCAGCAGTCGAGGGCTTGTTATACTTGCGGCGATGTGAGTCACATTGCCAGATATTGCCCTCGAGCTTCCAACAGCTCACAGCAGCAGGGTCCTCGCCCGATGATCCAGGCACCAGTTGCCCCACAGCCTGCCCAGCCAGCTAGAGGCGGGGGTAGAGGACATAGAGGTAGAGGTAGAGGTCTTAGAGGTGGAGCTCAGACCGCTAGAGGTAGGGGTCAGCCAACAGCAAATCATCCCAGGGATATGATTCAGGGAGGTGGGGCCCAACCCCGTTGTTATACTTTGCCAGCCAGGCCAGAGGCTGAGTCATCAGATGCTGTGATTACAGGTACTATTCTGGTCTGTGATAGGGATGCTTCTGTGCTATTTGATCCCGGATCTACGTATTCATATGTGTCGTCCTATTTTGCACCCTATTTGGTTATGCCTAGTGACTCGTTGAGTATTCCTGTTTATGTGTCAACACCTGTGGGTGATTTTATTATGGTCGACCAAGTCCATCGTTCTTGTATCGTAGTGTTTGGGGGTCTTAAGACCCGTGTTGATTTGTTCCTTTTGGACATGGTCGACTTTGATGTTATATTGGGGATGGATTGGTTATCCCCGTACCATGCTATCTTGGATTGCCATGCCAAGACCGTGACCTTAGCCTTACCGGATTTACCCCGTTTAGAGTGGAGAGGGACTTCTGGTCATTGTACCCGCAGTGTTATCTCGTATGTGAAAGCTCAGCGTATGGTCAAGAAGGGATGTTTGGCCTACTTGGCGTATGTTCGCGATTCTAGCGCGGAGGCCCCTTCTATTGATTCTGTGCCCATTGTTCGGGAGTTTGATGAGGTTTTCCCTTCAGACTTGCCGGGTATGCCGCCCGACAGGATATCAACTTTTGTATTGATTTGGTCCCAAGCACTCAGCCCATTTCTATCCCGCCATATCGTATGGCCCCGCCGGAGTTGAAAGAGTTAAAGGAACAACTGCAGGATTTGCTTGAGAAAGGTTTCATTAGACCCAGTGTTTCGCCTTGGGGTGCGCCGATGTTGTTTGTTAAGAAAAAAGATGGTTCGATGAGAATGTGCATCGATTACCGGCAATTGAACAAGGTTACAATTAAGAATAAGTATCCACTGCCGAGGATTGATGATTTATTCGACTAGATTCAGGGTGCGAGGGTGTTCTCGAAGATAGATTTGAGATCTGGTTATCATCAGCTGAGGATTAGGGCGTCTAATGTCCCTAAGACAGCATTTCGTACTCGGTATGGGCATTATGAGTTTTTGGTCATGTCATTTGGGTTGACCAATGCCCCAGCATCATTTATGGAATTGATGAACCGAGTGTTCAGGCCCTATCTGGATTGGTTCGTGATTGTTTTCATTGACGATATTCTGATATACTCCCGCAGTCAGGAGGAGCATGAGCAACACCTCAGAGTGGTCCTTCAGACCCTAAAGGATAGTCAGTTGTATGCTAAGTTCTCAAAGTGCGAGTTTTGGTTGAGTTCGATCGCATTCCTGGGTCATGTCGTATCAGCAGCAGGTATTCAGGTAGACCCGAAGAAGATAGAGGCAGTCAAGAACTGGCCTCGACCAGCTTCAGCTATGGATATTCGGAGTTTCCTGGGGTTAGCAGGTTACTACCGTCGGTTCGTGGAGGGGTTTTCATCCATTGCAGCCCCTATGACCAGATTGACCCAGAAGGGTGCCCAGTTCAGGTGGTCGGAGGAGTGTGAGGCGAGCTTCCAGCAGCTCAAGACGGCTCTGACTACGGCACCGGTATTGGTTTTGCCCACAGGTTCAGGGCCATATACGGTCTATTGTGATGCATCTCGTATTGGGCTTGGTGCAGTGTTGATGCAGGAAGGCAAAGTCATTGCCTATGCTTCGAGGCAGTTGAAGATCCACGAGAAGAATTATCCGGTTCATGATCTCGAGTTGGCATCCATTGTTCATGCCTTGAAGATCTGGAGGCATTACTTATATGGCGTGACGTGTGAGGTTTACACTGATCACAAGAGTCTTCAGTATCTGTTCAAGCAGAAAGAGTTGACTTTGAGGCAGAGGAGGTGGTTAGAGTTGCTAAAGGATTATGATGTTACTATCTTATACCACCCAGGGAAGGCCAATGTGGTGGCCGATGCATTGAGCAGGAAGTCCGCCAACATGGATAGTCTTGCTTATATTCCAGTCAGCCAGAGATCGCTTGCTTTGGATGTTCAGGCCTTGGCCAATCTTCTTGTGAGGTTGGATATTTCTGAGCCTAGCAGAGTGTTAGCTTGCACGGTTGCTCGTTCCTCACTATTAGAGCGTATCTACAAGCGGCAGTTTGCGGATCCCCATTTGTGTGTCTTGAGAGACACGGTGCAGCGTGGAGGTGCCAAGAAAGTAACCTTAGATGATGATGGTGTATTGAGATTGCAGGGGCGAGTTTGTGTGCCCAATGTTGATGGGATTCGAGAGTTGATCTTAGCAGAGGACAACAGTTCTCGGTATTCTATTCACCCGGGCGCCGCGAAGATGTATCAGGATCTGAGGCAGCACTATTGGTGGCGTAAGATGAAGAAAGACATTGCTGTGCATGTGGCTCGATGTTTGAATTGTCAGCAGGTTAAGTACGAGCATCAAAGACCTGGTGGTCTATTTCAGAGGATTGCACTTCCCGAGTGGAAGTGGGAGAGGATTACGATGGATTTCGTTACTGGACTTCCGATGACTCGGAAAAAGTTTGATGCAGTTTGGGTCATCGTTGATAGGCTGACCAAGTCAGCACATTTTGTTCCTGTTTCAGCCACCTATTCGTCCGAAAGGTTAGCCGAGATTTATATCAGGGAGATTGTTCGCCTTCATGGGGTGCCGCTATCTATCATTTCGGATCGGGGTACGCAGTTTACCTCGCATTTCTGGAGAGCGGTTCAGCGAGAGTCGGGCACCCAGGTTGAGTTGAGTACAACATTTCATCCCCAGACGGACGGTCAGTCTGAGTGGACTATTCAGATTCTTGAGGACATGCTCCGAGCCTATGTCATTGATTTTGGAGGCTCGTGGGACCAGTTTTTGCCTTTAGCAGAGTTTGCCTACAACAACAGCTACCAGTCCAGCATTCAGATGGCTCCGTATGAGGCGTTGTATGGTAGGCGATGTCGGTCTCCAATTGGATGGTTTGAGCCGGGAGAGGCTCGATTATTGGGTACGGATCTGGTTCAGGAGGCCTTGGACAAGGTCAGGATTATTCAGGATAGACTTCGTATAGCTCAGTCCAGACAAAAGAGTTATGCAGACCGCAAGGTCAGAGATGTTGCTTTCATGGTTGGGGAGCGGGTATTGCTCCGTGTATCGCCTATGAAGGGCGTGATGAGATTTGGGAAGAAGGGCAAGCTCAGCCCTAGGTTCATCGGTCCATTTGAGATTCTTGATCGTGTGGGAGAGGTGGCTTATAGACTTGCCTTGCCACCTAGCTTGTCAGCTGTGCATCCCGTGTTTCATGTATCTATGCTCCGGAAGTATCGCGGAGATCCATCGTACGTGTTAGATTTCAGCACTGTCCAATTGGACAAGGATCTGTCATATGAGGAGGAGCCGGTGGCTATTCTAGACCGGCAGGTTCGACAGTTGAGGTCGAAGAGTTTTCATTCGGTGCGTGTTCAGTGAAGAGGTCAGCCTCCTGAGGCATCGACCTGGGAGTCCGAGTCCGATATGCAGAGCCGTTATCCTCATTTATTTCCCGACTCAGGTACTTCTTTCTTTTGTCCGTTCGAGGACGAACGGTTGTTTTAGAGGTGGAGAATGTGACGATCCAAGGGGTCATCACCGTAATTCTTCCTTGTTCCGTGCTCCCGAGGCCTTGAAAACCTCGCTTTTAGTCGCCTCAATTGGCATGCGCAGTTTGGGCGCGTAGCCGGAAAGTTTTTATGTTAGAATATGTGAATTTTGTGAAAAATTTGATGAATTTTGGTATTAATATGCATAATGTTGACTTCGGTCAACATTTTGGGTAAACGAACCCGGACCTATGATTCGACGATCCCGGAGGGTTTGTAGAAAAATATGGGACTTGGGCGTGTGCCCGGAATCAAATTCCGAGGTCCCAAGGCCGAGAAATGAATTTTTGAAAGAAATTATTTTCTGAAATTTGATATGAAAAGGAGTTAGAAAATATAGGTATCGGGCTCGTATTTTGGTTCCGACGCCCGGTACAAGTCTTAAATATGTTTTAAGCACTATCTGTAAAGTTTGGCTAAAAACGGACGTCATATGACGTGTTTCGGACTTAAAATAGGGAATTTGAGTTTATGAAAGTTAAGGAAAGAAAATCATGTGTTTTGAGGCTTGACCCTATGTATATGATGTTATTTTGGCAATTTGATCGCACGAGTAAGTCCGTAAGATGTTTTTAAAGTTGTGTGCATGTTTGGTTTGGAGCCCCGAGGGCTCGGGTGAGTTTTGAATGGGGCCCGGGAGGTCTTGGACTTAAGAAAATGCAGGTTCAGGTGTTGCAGATGCCAGTGCGGCCGCGGTCATTTCCGCGCGGTCCGCGCTGGAGCCGCGCGGCCGCGATGCATTTTTGTGTGGTCCGCGTGGCTGAGTCTGAGGGCTAGGGTTTCAGGTTAACCAGCGCGGCCCCGCACCAAAACAGTGCGGTCCGCGCTGGAAGGGTTCAGAGAAGCCCCAATTTTTCTCCCACTCGGCGCGGCCGCAACACATTTTTGTGCGGTCCGCGCCAGTTCCTCAGAAAGGTATACAAGTTCGGAAAATCTCAGTCATTTTTCACTTTTCAAAAACCCAAAACCTAAGAGGTGATTTTCCAAACAACTTTTCTTCTCCAAAACGATTGATAAGTGATCTCTAACTTAATTTCTTTATTCCTTAACATCTTTTAACATAATTTCAACTTCAAATCAAAGATTTTCATGGGAAAAATTGGGTGTTTTGGGTAGAACCTAGGTTTTCTACAAATTGGGAAGTTGGACCTCAATTTGGGGTTCGATTTCAAAACAAAACATATATTTGGATTCGTGGGAGAATGGGTAACCGGGTTTTGGTCCGAACCTCGAGTTTCGACCACGTGGGTACGGGGGTATTTTTGACCTTTTGGGAAAAACCTTGTAAAATCTATTTTCATGCATTGGGGACGATTCATTTAGTAATTTTTAATGTGATTAAGTAACTTATGACTAGATTCGAGCGGATTGGTGGTGGAATCAAGAGGTAAAGCTATACTAGAAGCGTGAGTTGAGTTTGGAGCATTCGAAGTAAGTGTTTGTTCTAACTTTGGCTTGAGGGAATAGGATTAGGATGTTATTTGCTACTTGCTAATGTGGAGTACGGTGTATAGGCATGGTGACGGTTATCTATGCACCGGAGTCTAGCATGACCGTGAGTCTTGATTGCTTTTAATTCGAATAACGTGACACAACCTCCTTGTTTATTTGATGAGTTTCATATAATGTGAACGGTTGAGGTAAAATTGTGATTGGTGTACTTTTGGAGCGTTAGCTCGAACAGGAATGTGTTAGTCGAGGAAGAATAGATTTAAAAAGAGAATGTGTTGTGATTACTCCCTTGCCGGGATGTGTAGACCGATATATATACTCTCCCTTGTCGGGATATTTTGGGCTGTTAGTTGTACCCTTGCCAGGTTAGAGTGATATGTTGTTGATTTCCCCTAACGGGACTCTCCATACAAAATCAGATGTTTCGAATGATATTATGGGATCGTGTGGCACACCGTCCACTTATATATGATAATATGGGATCGTGTGGCATGCCGTCCACTTATATATGATAATATGGGATCGTGTGGCACGCCGTCCACTTATATATGATATTATGGGATCGTGTGGCACGCCGTCCACTTATATATGATAATATGGGATCGTGTGGCACGCCGTCCACTTATATATGATAATATGTGATCGTGTGGCACGCCGTCCACTTATATATGATATTATGGGATCGTGTGGCATGCCGTCCACTTATATATGATATTATGGGATCGTGTGGCACGCCATCCACTTATATATGATATTATGGGATCGTGTGGCAAGCCGTCCACTTATATATGATATTATGGGATCGTGTGGCACGCCGTCCACTTATATATGATATTATGGGATCGTGTGGCATGCCGTCCACTTATATATATATATATCATGGGAACCGGAGTTTCTTCTGTTTATTTCCGATATTTCATTTTTACCTGTTACTCCCCGATAGCATGTCCCCTCCTAGTTTTACTTTGTATTATCTTGTTATTGTTTTTTTCTTGCACTTGTATATATATATCTGTACAGGTTATGCACTTGTTGTATATATATTTGTACAGGTTAATTGTGGTAGGTCCGGTTTAGCCTCGTCACTACTTCACCAGGGTTAGGCCAGGCACTTACCGGCACATGGGGTCGGTTGTGCTGATGCTACACTCTGTGCATTTTTGTGCACAGATCAGGGAGCAGCTTACGGACCTTAGCAGTAGGACTTCTGGGAGCTATCTTCAGTCCAGGGACTCTCGAGGTAGCCTAGCTGACGTTCGCAGGCCGAAGTCCCTTTCCATGTTTATCGTTTGTTCATCTTGTATCAGACAAACATGATGTATTTCCTTTCAGACATTGTTTGAGTATTCTGTAGTAGTCCGTGAGCTAGTGACACCAGACCTTGGGTAGTGATGTGTATTAAACTTCCGCTTAAATTTTGTCTCGTTTATTATATTGTTTGAAAGAAAGCAGGAAAGGTGTTTTAAATATTTGGCTTGCCTAGCTCCGATAGTAGGCGCCATCACGACACCCGATGGTGGGAAATCCGGGTCGTAACAGCAGATCAAACAATAATAAAATAGAATAATACTCTAATAGTATTACTTTTAGAAATTAATAAAAAGCTAGATAAAATTATTAAAGAAAAGGAGATAAAGACTGAAATTCCAAAAGTAGACGATTTAATAGAACAATTAAAAAAAGTTGAAATAACACCACAAAAACATAAAATTAAAATAAGAAAACCACAAAAATGTACCTTTTTCCAGGTGGGTCAAGAACAACAAACCAAGAAAGATCACGAATAAGTTTTTCAGATAATAGAATATGTAATAATATGTTAGCCAGAATTCTAACTAGAAAAAGACAAGAAGAAAATTAGAAATTAGACGAAATAATAGATATAGACAAAGATATACAAATCTTTCAACAAAATCAACTAAGGTTACTTAATCGAGAATACTATATAATACATGATATTTTTCAAATAACTCTCAACTATATAGACATTATAGAGAAGAGCAATTATCAAGCTATAGGAAATAAGGTTGCAACATTAAATTTAATTAATCCAGAATCAGTACGACAAATTAAAAATTATAAAAAGAATTTAATGCATATGAGATTAATACTAATCGGATTAAAAAGACTAACTAGAAAGAATTTAGGAACTGAAGTACTAATAGTAGTATATGATGATAGATGGTCAGATCAAAAGAAATCTATAATAGGTTTAACAGAAGTAGACATGACAATAATGGAGGAATATTTTATATTAGTCCAGATTTCATGATAAATCTAACAGAATTTGGAAAAAATATCAAAATAGGAATACAGACTAAGGGATATGAAGAAATGAATAATGGAAATAATTTACTTATATGTGTAGGTTTCATAGGAAAAATGGCAACAAATAGTAATACAAAATTTAAAATTAAGGTAGACGATGTAGTCGAAGTAATGGGAAATAAAGGGATAAAATTAATAAAACCTATTAAGATAAACCCAGAAGAATATGCTGGATTAGAATGGAATCTAGAAGATTTCGCAAAGCCAATTAAATCAGAATCTCATTTAATGTATACAAACTCTAAAGGAGAAACATCAATTAGGTTTACCAATTATAACTATTCTACCCAAAAAGAAATAGATGATGGAACTGAAAGTACGATGGAAGATAATGATACTGAATTTATGAATATTGAAATAATACAAGACGAATTCGAAGTAGACATAGCATTAGAAAAAAGCAAGAAGGCTAGTTAAAGAAAATAGAAATAAGACTTTCCAATGTAAAGGGTGTAAACTTGGAAAATTAACTTTAAGCAAAGTAGAAGAGCATTTTAAGAAATGTGAATTAAGAACAGATAATTGGGGATATAAAAAAGAAAATATTTCACAGAAAAAATCAGATAAATTCGATCAAATTTTTGAAGAGATACAAGATATTTATGAAGAAACAGAGACAAAATCTCTAATAAGTTTAAAAGAATTAATGGAATCAACTAGTTCTAGCCCAAGCCCATTTCAGAGAACAACTTACCAAAGTACCATAGATACTAGCACAGGCAATGTACCTAGAAAAAGAGTACATAGAATAGATCAAGAAACAGAAATAGAAAATGTAAAACCATCAGGAAAAAGAATGCCTATAGAAGAACCTATAAGACTACAGAAAGGAGGAAGTAAGGGTAAAATATTAAATATAGCAGCTCATGATCCACAAATGTGGAACTCAGTAATAGACCTATGGAAAGGAATAGTAGTAGCAGATTTTATAAAAACTTATAATGACACAGACGCAGAAACAATGTATAAATATATGGAGACCTTCTTAGGAGAATCAACAAAGGGCTTGTGGGAAGCTTATAAACCAGAATTTTCACAAGATTTTTAAATGTTAATAGCAATGGGACCAAATCCTTATAATTTTACAAATAAAATACATAGCTTGATCACATACGAAGATCCAAATAGTGGATTAGTAGTATTACAAAAGAATGCTGTAATAAAATTAGAACAATTAATTATAAGCAGTTGGTTTCATATAAAATAGTTTTTAAATGATTATTTTTATTATTGTACTATTAGTGAAAATGCTTTTGATCAAGATCTAGGTAAAAAGTTATTTAATAAACTACCAGGAATCTTAGGAAGAGAAATAGAAGAACAATGGTATAAAAGAGAAGGTGTAATACAAAATCCACATGCAAAATGGTCTATAGGGCACAAAGTACAACATATAATGGAAATACTACAAGAAAAATGTACCAATTTACAGATACATAAACAACTAAAACAGAACAATATGAGTTTCTGTAGATCAACTGTATATACAACACAAAGTTATGACAAAAATGAATATAGAAAGAAAAAATATAGAAAATATAAACCTCAATACAACAAGGGATATAACAGAAAAAAATATTATCTTAGAAAATCATCAACTAGAAAACCCTACCTAGATAGGGATAGACATGTTAGAAAGTGTAGAACAGATAGGAACTATAAAAACAAACTAGAATGTTTTACTTGTGGTAGTGTAGAACACTTAGCAAATACGTGCCCAAAAAGAATTAATAATAAAACAAGAAATTCACAGTTAATAGAAGATTTTCAAGAAACCCTAATAAATGTAGACGGATATATGTCAGATAACGAAAGTATATACTCTATAGTAAGTGTAGATATAGAAGAAAAAACTCAAATAGATACCTCAGAATTAGAAGAGGAAGAATTAATAAATGAGATATGATTAGAAAAATTAGACTTAGAAGAAAATACCTTTGTAAACATATCAGAGGAATGTACCCATAATTTTGAAAGAAATAAAGGATTAGATAGTAATCAATGTTTCATATGCAAATGGTACCCTAGTATAAATAAAAGAGCTAAATGTAAATTATGCTATCTAGAAGGATGTATTTCATGTATAGAAAAAGATTTTGAAACAAAAATAAATAAAGAAGAAAAATACCAAGAAATAAATGATCATACCATGAATTTGAGAATAATGACATTAGAAGTTAGAATAAATGAACTAGAGAAAAGAATACAGAAAATGGAAAAAGGAAAAGAGAAATTAGACCATATAAAAGAAAACATAACAACAGTAGAAGAAGAATTCATGAATATAGAAAATTGCGATGCGCTTATATGTAATGAAGATAAAAAACTTAGTACAATAAATTTTTTAGCAAGAATCAAAATAGAAGATTACGAAATAGAAACATTAGCCCTAGTAGATTCCAGATGCACAAGATGTATAATAAATAAAAGGATATTTCCTCCAAATCTAATCAAAACCTTAGATAAACCAGTTGCAGCTATGCAAATGGACGGAACCCATAATATTTACAGACATTATGTAGATAAATCAAAGATCAGCTTTATAAATACATGTTTATATTTCTACAGACCCAGCTACAAGGTAGACAAAATCTGGGTAAGGAACTTAAACATAAATGTAGACTTTGTATTAGGACTAAGTTTGATATTACTTAATAATGGTAGTTGCCTACTCAGTAGAGATGGAGTATTCTTTAAAAACATTACACAAACACCCGTACAAACAATAGAAACTGCAACCAGGATAAGAACATGACTAAACGTAAGCTAGAAAAACCTGCAAGAAGATAAAAAAGAATGTTGTAAAGAGTGTAAAGATAAAAATACATGTTGTAAGATTAAAGAAGAATCTAAAACCTTAATACTAGAAGAAAATGAAGATAGAGATATATTAGAAAAAGACTATACTTTAATAGATATTGAAACAGAATTATACAATTTTAAAACAGGACTACAAAAAGTAGGAATAATAAAGAACAAAAAGGATCTAGATAATATTATAAAAATATTAGATGAAATAGAAATAATAGGAGAAAAACCTTTAAAACATTGGGAAAACAATAAAGTTATGTGCAAACTAGATATAATTAATCCAGAATATATAATTAAAACAACCTCAATAGAAGCTACAAATCAAGATCTAGAAGACTTCAAAATTCAAATTAAAGAACTTACAAATTTAGGAGTAATAAGAAGATCCACTTCTAAACACAGGTCAACAGCCTTTATGGTTAGAAACCATAGTGAGATAGTAAGAGGAAAAACAAGAATGGTAATAAACTACAAAATACTTAATGATAACACTAGAACAGATGGATATAAGTTACCTGATAAAACAGAACTAATAAATAGAATACAAGGAAAAAGGATATTCAACAAGTTTGACTATAAATCAGGGTATTGGCAAGTAAAAATGCATGAAGAAAGCATTGAGTGGACTGCATTTACTTGTCCAGAAGGATACTTCGAATGGTTAGTAATGTCGTTCGGACTAAAAATAGCTCCACCAATTTTTCAACGAAAAATGAATAGCATATTTAGAGAATATAAGAGATTTGTTTTAGTATATGTAGATGATATATTAGTATTTAGTAAAGATATTAAAGAACATTTAGGACATTTACAGACAATATTTAGATTATTTGTAGATAATGGAATAATAATTAGTAAAAAGAAGATGGAAATATGTAAAAGTATATAAATTTTTTAGGAGTAATCTTAGGGGATGGAAAAATTAAATTACAACCCCATATAGCTAAAAGGCCTTAGAAATGCCAGATAAATTAGATAGTACCAAAGAGCTACAAAAGTTTTTGGGTATAGTAAATTATGCGAGAAATTTTATAAAAGACTTAGGAAAAATAGCAGGACCATTATATGCTAAGACAGGATCTACAAGACAAAAATATTTTAACACAGAAGATATTAAATTAGTACAAAGTATTGAGGAAAGAATAAAAAATATTCCTGATTTAAATATGCCACTAGAAACAGACTACTTAATAATAGAAACAGACGGTAGTTTTGAAGGATGGGGAGCAATTCTAAAAGCAAAACCAAATAAATATAGTGATAAGAGCACAAAAAAAATATGTGCTTATCAAAGTGGTAAATATAAAGAAAAAGGAAATATGAGTAGTATAGATGCAGAGATATTAACTGTAATTTACGGATTAAATAGTTTTAAATTATATATATTAAATAAACAAGAAGTAACAATTAGAACTGATTGCGAAGCCATAGTTAAATTTCACCAGAAGATAAACGCAAAGAATAGTAGTAGAAGAAGATGGTTAAATTTTATTGATACTATATCAATATATAATCTGGTTTTTGAACATATTAAAGGAAAAGATAATAATTTAGAATATCAGTTAAGTAGGCTTAGAATTACTGTCAATTAATAAACAAGTATTTTACATGTACAACATGAGACCAACAGTTTCCAAGACTGAAGACAAAGGGAAGGGCATTCAAGCCTCACCCTCAGACAGATACTTGCAGACAATATTAGGTAATCTTCATTTTAAGTCACATCCTTTGGGAGAACAGACTAATATGGAAAGAATAAATTTTGGAAAACATAATTTAATTTTTTTTGTCCACCATCAAACATGTCATTTAGAGTCCTACCAGAATGTGTCATAGGCAGACCTCAACGGTGTTTAATGGATAACTTATGGATAACATATAACAAGAAAGACACTAAATATTTTATAGCGTCTCTTAATGCCTTAGAACAATATTTTACAGATAAAAACCAAGATAAAAGATTTATATATAGTAAGACAAATGGTATTTTTCAGACATGGTTAGAAGTACTAGATTCCATTAAGGATATAGAAAAACCACTTTTCAAAGGTTTTAATGATTTTACTGAAGCATTAGATTATGCAAGAGAAATACTAGGACCAAACTACTATATCTCCCCAGCACTCAGACAAAACCCAGAAAAAATCCCTCAATACAACATCCAAAAAGACAATGACAAGATAATATTCTGTGATCATTGTTCATCAATGACAGAAACCTTTAAACAAATAAACCAGAAAAATGAAACCCTGGCACAAGAGAAGACAAAACTTATGGAGCAGGTAAAGGTATTAGAACACAAGGTACAAGCATTGAGATTTGAATTATCCCAGACTCAAGTTATTTCTCAACAAGACAGAGATGAATAGTCCAAAACAGAGTTCTCCATCTCAAACAAAAATGGATGAGAAGGGTGTGCATTCCCCAATGAATGCAGTAAGATCCACTGTATCGGATAATGATACAGCTAGTCTGGTTCAAACGGTAACCGGTAAAGACACATCAAATCCGTTTATGGCTGTCACTTTGCCAAAAAGTGAAGATGAAGGTCCATCGAGAAGAAGACTATCCAGAACGTTAACACATGGAGAAGTGTTAAAAAAGAAGGGTATAATTTCAAAAAGAAAAAAAAAATGAAAAAATAGAAAATATAATCAAATAGACATTAGAAAACTATTTTCAAGAAAAGGAAGAACAAGACAAACACATGGTTAAGAATCCAAGTTCAAGTCCAAGTCCAAATCCAAATCCAGAAAGGGCCCAAAGTTCAGAAGAAGATGATAACTATGAAGACAACCTAAATTATCAAGATGCTCAAGATCCATATGAAGATGAGTCAGAAATGAGTTTTGATACAATAGCTATACATAATTTAGACACATAAAAGCAAAGTCTCAGTTAAACAGCAAGTAAAGAGCACCAAAAATAAAGGAAAAATGCAAGGCTGATATACAGAGCAATAATATTGGCGTACCAATGAGAGAAACAAGAGAGTAAAGAAGATGTGACAGGAAGAAATGCTAGCTGTGCTAAAAGACAAAAGTGACAAGTGACATAAAGTAGAAAAGATGTGACAAGAGGTAATGTTAGTTGTGCTAAAAGACAAGTTAAAATTTTGAGTGGAAGAAAAAGTTACGAACACTAAAGGAATCTCCTACCAAGCCATGTGAAGATGGGGCCCAATGAAGTACCCTGCAAGGCTGGACAAGATAGATTTCGAAAGAGTTTGGAATCCATTTTTCAAATCCGTTCAAAAATTTAGCTATAAAAGGGAGAAGAAAGCAGAAGAAAAACAAGACGGAACAAGAAGAAAACCCCTCTGAAGAAAACCCCTCCAACCAACTTTTCATCAACCAAAATCCCTCTCCCAAAACACTTTGTAAAATATTCCTTTATGATTACTTTAGTAGTTCCTCCTCTAAGCTTGTAAAATAAATAAGTCTTTATGCTTATGTGTGATCGTTTTTAATTCTCAAAGCTCAGTAGACTTTTCGGGTTTCCCGAAAGGGAAATATCTCTCCTATAAGCATGTAAGTTACTCATCTTTATCTAAATGATGTTTCTGCTAGATATTACCCCTGTTTATTTTAATTTTTTTTTGTTATTCTGTATAGTTTTATGTTTCATATTCATATGCTCGATTATTAGATATCACTCTTAGTATATGGTTAGCTTCCCAATTTCTTAACAATTATGATGGATTAACCAGTAAATTCCTAGGAGAAACTGGTTAAGAAAAACCCGAAAATAATTAAGAAGGGTATAAGTGTTTAACCATGACCGGGGTGAGGTTAAAGAAATAAGAGTTAAGAAAAGTATTAACATCTTTAAAAGATTGGTAAGAAGAGATGAACAGAGTGAATTAAAAAAAAAGAGTAGTAAAGGGGTAATCTCAGTTCATAATTTAGATAATATGGTAACTATACAAGTCTATAGAATAAGAGGAGAGAGTATCGAGTAGGATTTTCACAACATAAGAGTTTAATCGCAAAAAATAATTTTATTGTTAATGTCCAATAATCGTAATAACTATACAAATCCAGAAAGCTTTGCTAGGAGCCTTACTCAAAGTTTGGAAGAATTTATATTAGACATAGAAATCGGATTTTATTCGATAGTAGATTTGGTTGTACATTTTATATATCTACAATACAATAGTAGTATTTGTTCAGATATATATAGAAAACAACTACATTTGATATTGTTAATATTATCATACCATCAGTCATATCATTTATACCATCTAAGAAGACGATTTTAATTTTAATTTGGTATTATCTAAGAAGATGATTTTAAAATTTCAATAGGTAGACGATTTTAATTTTAATAGGTAGACGATTTTAGTTTTAATTTGATTTTAATTTTAATTTGGTATCAATTTTAATTTTAATAGGTAGACAATTTTAATTTTAATTTTAATTTGGTATCCTCCAAAGTTGATTATTATATCTACTAAAGTATTGTATTGTTTATCTTCGGTATGTAATATATGTTCTCCAATACTAAAATTACACTTAATTACCGTATTTTCTTTTAATATTCTATACTTCTTTTCTGGATATATTTTTAAATCTAAATATTCTAGGTTCCTTAGTTTATCTATATTTTAACCTAATGGTATCCAAATTTTTCGGTTCTTAAAGAATTGTATTCTTTGATTTTCTAAATATATTTCTCCTTCAATATATTGTATTTCCCACTCTAAAGCTGATATGGTTTCAGAGCTAATACTACGTTTTACTATATAACTTGGTTCTATATTTAGTTTTAAATCTGATTCTTTTATTTATTTAGCTAATTGTAAAGTTGATATTAATAAAGCCTTAGTCTTTCGTAGTATGTTCTTTAATTCTCCTTTTCTTTGTATATTGCTACTTAAAATCCAATAGTTACAAGCTATTTCTTTAGCTAAAGGATGTTGTCTCAACATATATGTTACCCTAATGGGATATGTTTTATCTTATTCCGGGTGGTTTGGATATAATCCTTTTCTTGTTGTATTTTAATATTGATTCTTTCTATTTCAAGAATAAACTCTTCTATATTTAAAATATCTAGTTCAAAGAAACTTAGTTGCGATTCTAACGTTTCTTTATATTCTATGCTATTTTTAATAATCTCACAACTAATATATATTAGATGGTGATGGTAACTGATGTATTTAGCAAAAATAAGTTATTTCATAAACTGTTTGGTCCGAAAATCTTCTTGCTCTGATACCAAATTAAAATTAAAATCAAATTAAAATTAAAATTAAAATTGTCTACCTATTAAAATTAAAATTGATACCAAATTAAAATTAAAATCAAATTAAAATTAAAATCATTTACCTATTAAAATTAAAATCGTCTACCTATTAAAATGTCACGACCCAAACCCCGCTCCGGTCGTGATGGCGCCTCTCGTAAAGACAAGGCCAGCCAACAAACCCATATCGCCTTTTCAAAAATATTAAAACATTAATAAACAGTATAAATATGATTTAATGATATAATTAACGGAAGCACAACCCGACACAGCCCTAACTGGGGTGTCACAAGTCACGAGCATCTACTAGGGTATAAATATAACTGAAAGCCTGGAGTGTACAAATAGAGACTAATGAAATGAGGAGAGAAAAAAGTAGTGTTGCGAACGCCGGCAGCTACCTTGCTAAACCCTGATGACTCTGCCTCCGATCAGCCAAAACATACCTGAATCTGCACACAAGGTGCAGGAAGTAATGTGATGTAATGACCCGGCCGGTCGTTTTTGAAATTTATGCCCCGATCCCCTATTAACTGTTTCCCCTAAGTTCATTTCCGCTATTTTGGTTTGCCGGGACGTTCGGTGTTGAGTTTTGGAGAGTTTTGGGACACTTAGTTCCTAAATGAGAGCTTAAGTGTTGGAAAATGGTTCGTAGTTGAAACAGTGTGAAGATGGCCTCGAAATGGAAATCTGATGGTTCCGTTAGCTCCGTTAGGTGATTTCGAAGTTGGGAGCTTGTTCGGAATGAATTTTAGAAGTCCGTAGCTAATTTAGGCTTGAATTGGCGAAGTTAGTATTTTGGCGATTTTCGGTTGATAGGTGAGATTTTGATCCGAGGGTCGGAACGGAATTCCGAGAGTTGCTGTAGCTTCGTTAGGTGATTTGTGATATATGTGCAAAATTTCAGGTCATTCGGACGTGTTTTGTTTGGGTTTTGATCGAATGCATGTTTTGGAAGTTTTAGAAGGACTTAGGCTTGAATTCGATGTAAT
Source organism: Nicotiana tabacum (assembly GCF_000715075.1). Taxonomy (NCBI): domain Eukaryota; kingdom Viridiplantae; phylum Streptophyta; class Magnoliopsida; order Solanales; family Solanaceae; genus Nicotiana; species Nicotiana tabacum. The sequence continues at coordinate 21,593,132 of NC_134080.1, forward strand.
TTGATGGTTTTGGCGTTGTTTGAGGCGTTTTGATGGTTGGAACAAGTTTGTATGATGTTTTAGGAGGTGTTGGTATTTTTGGTTGAGGTCTCGGGGGCCTCGGGGTGATTTCGGATGGCTAACGGGAATTTTTGAAGTTGGAAAATGCTGCAGAAATGCAGCAGTCAGTGCAGAGCAATTTTGCTCTATGCGATCGCATAGCAAGGGCTGCGATTGCATAGAAGGATTTTTGGGGACTGTTTGGTTGTGCTATGCGATCGCATAGTAGGTGTTGCGATTGCACGGTGTTGTTGGATGGTGCATTGCGATCACAGAGGTCTAGTTGCGATCACAAAGGGTAATTTTGAGGCCTAGAAATTTTGTTCTATGCGATCGCAGGAGCTCTAATGCGATCGTATAGGGTTAGCTACAGTGCCCGGACAGAATGTTAAAAAAACAGTTCATACGCGAACCCAAACCTATTTTCCACTATTTTGAGCATTTTGAGAGCTACTTGGGAGCATTTGAAGCGGGTTTCGACTGGGATTGATTGGAGGTAAGTTTTATGAGTTAAAAGCATGATTATATTGTAGAATCATCCTTGAAATCCTTGAGAATTTAGCCAAATTGTAAGAAATTAGGGCTTGAGTTTTGAATTCTAAATTCGAGATTTGAGGGGATATTTGTGGTCCGATTTGAGAGATTTTTATATGGTTAGACTCGTGAGAGTACGAGGGTTCTGGAAATATAAATTTTACCCGATTCCGAGATGTGGGCCCGAGGGGCATTTTGGTCATTTTACATAATTTTGCGTATTAGCTTAGAATTTAATTGTAGAATCAATTACTTGAATTATTATTTACAATATACAATTTAATTGAATAGATTTGAGCCATTTGGAGTCGGATACTCGTGGCAAAAGCGTGGTTTCTGGTTGACTTGCACTTGTTTGAGGTAAGTGGCTTGTCTAACCTTGTGTGGGGGACTTTGTCCCTTAGGATTTGATATTTGGTAATTGAAGGCCTTGTACGTGAGGTGACGAGTGCGTACTTGAGCTAATTATTGAAAATCCATTTTTTTTATTTGGAGTATTTAAATCGAGTTTTCTTGCTTACTTGTTTTACTCTAATTGCAAATTAGCCTGTGTTAGTTTGAAGAGCATGTATAGTTGACTTACTTGCCTATTTGCTTAAACTGCCAGGTTTATAATCTAGGAAGCATGTTAGGCTAGAATTTTACTAGTATTCATTATGTGTTTGGAATTTATTTGATATTTTGAGCTGTTATTGTTTGTTTTAAATTTGGGACTACGGGACGGCATCCCAGGAGATCCCCTGCACGTTTTATGTTCTGGATTGGGAGTGCGGGATACTAAGAGATCCTTGGCACATGTGTATATAATTATTGAGGATACCAAGAGATCCTCGGGATACCAAGAGATCCTCGGGATACCAAGAGATCCCCGAATTATTATTGAGGATACCAAGAGATCCTCGGGATACCATGTCACGACCCCAACCCCGGTCGTAATGGCGCCCAACACACTGCTAGGCAAGCCTGACCAACTAACAACCCTTTCTGTTTTCTTATGAAAATCATTATCAGTTAACACAGTTAAATTACTAAATTACTCCAATAAGAGTTTAAGACAACGAGTTAAATATGCGAAAAGTCAGATGATAATACCACTACATAGCCCATACAGATCTGGTGTCACAAGTCTCGAGCCTCTAGTACAAGTTTAACAACCTAATACATGTCCATCTAGGGAATACTAATTAATAACAAGGATAGAAGGGAGAGATCAGGGTTGCGGACGCCATGCAACTACCTCGATGCTCCCGGATATGCACTGCTCAACTGAAATAATCCTCACTCAGCCTCAGATGCACCTGGATCTGCACGCAAGGTGCAGGGAGTAATGTGAGTACTCCGACCCAGTGAGTAATAAGCATAAATAATGACTGAGAATAAGAAATCACGGAAAACACAGAGTAATCTACACTGCGGCAGTTTAAAAACAAGTAATATGAGAGTAATAAACCAATGGAAGCGAAATGTAGAAATACTACAACAAATAAGCAGTTAAGTGACAAACATATAAAGAGAAATCAACACATAGAACGGTACCCTATAGTACCTGCTGCGGCGTGCAGCCCGCTCCATTTATTTATTGTCGACGACGCTCACTGGGGGTGTGCAGACTCCGGGAGGGGCCCCTTGCGGCCCAAGCGCAATATCAAGCCATCTCGTGGCATCAAATCTAGGCCCTCAGCCTTATATCAATATCAGTATAACACTGATGCGGCGTGCTACCCGATCCCATAGTATCCTCACATCTGGCCCTTGGCCGTACTCAGTCCAAAAATCATATAAGCTCCCCGAGCAATAGTAAAATAGTAGTTCTCAGCCCAAAACATCATTTAATATATCTTTTAGTTTCAAAAATCGAGTAAAAGTGGTTGAGTTGTAAGACAGTAGAAAACGGTACGACTGAGTTCAAGTAGTAAGTCAAACAGTGAGGAAATAGTAAATAAACTTTCTGGAGGGTTCAAAGAATTGGCAAGAAGCCCAAATATGACAATCAGTCCAAATAATGATGACAACAAATAAGCTTTAATCAAATATGCAGTAGAAGCATCACTCGGGACGAACCAAGTCACAATCCCCAATAGTAAACGGCTCGCGCTCATTATCAAGCGCATGTCTCACCTCAATATAGCACTACGATGTGCGAATCCGGGGTTTCAAGCCCTCAGGACATCATTTACTCACCTCAAGTAGGCCGAAATCCTAGCTCGCTACTCCCTTGCCTCGCAAATCAACCTCTTCGAGCGTCGAATCTGATCAAAACCACAAGTAATACGTTACAATATGCTAAGGGAATACAACCCAATCGAAAAGACTCGAAAAATATCGAAAATCACGAAGTTGGCAAAACTCGAGCCCCGGGCCCACTTCTCGAAAAAATAGAAAATTGATATCGCCGGATTCCTTATCTCGCCACGAGTCTACACATATCAAATTTACCAAAATCCGAGCTCAAATGCTCCCTCAAACCCCAAATTTCTATTTCAAAAGTCAAGCCAATCCTTCCCCTTTTAATCAAATTTCCATGAATTTAGATGTTGAATCTACAATTAAATGACGTTTCTAGGCCATAGGACTCACCTCCAATCGATTCCCAGTCAAAACCCTCTTTAATACTCGTCAAAAGCTCCCAAGGTTACTCAACAATGGAGGAAATGGGACTTGGTTCGCGGGTGAAATGTTTATTAAAACCCTTCTGTCAGCCCAGATTTTACTCTATGCGATCGCATCCAAGCCTCTGCGATCGCATAACTCAACTTTCCCAGGCCTCCAAAATGTCCTATGCGAACACGACCCCTTAACTGCGATCGCACTGCTTCACCAATCAAACCTACGCGATCGTATATGCTACTCCGCGATCGCATTGAACAAAGTACCCCTCAGAACCTCAAGTCCATTTAACACTACGCGATCGCATTACTCCTCATGCGATCGCAATGAACAACCTCCTCAACCTATGCGATCGCATACCCTATTCCGCGATCGCATTGAGCAATCAGAACGGCCTTCCCCAAACCTTCTATGCGATTGCAATTGCACTCCTGCGATCGCAGAGAACAAAAATGTTCTGCAACACTTAGCTGAAATCTGCAACTTCAAAAACCAAGATTGGTCCGATTGACCATCCGAAATCACCCCGAGGCCCCCGGGACCTCAACCAAAAGTGCCTACCCATACTAAAACATCATTCAAACTTGTTCCAATCATCAAAACACCACAAACAACACCAAAACCATCAAATTACATCAGATTCAAGCCTAAATTTCTTAAAAACTTCCGAAATACGCATTTGATAAAAAACCCGACCAAAACACCTCCGAATGATCTGAAATTCTGCACACACATCCAAAATCACCTAACGAAGCTACTACAACTCTTGGAATTCCATTTCGACCCCCGTATCAAAATCTCACCTACCAACCGGAATTCGCCAAAATACTAACTTCGCCGATTCAAGCCTAATTCCACTCCGGACCTCCAAAAGCAATTCCGATCACACTCCTAAGCCACATATCAACCCCCAAAGCTAACCGAATCACCGGAAATCACATTCAAGCCATCTAACTCAATAGTCAACATCCGGTTGACTTTTTCAAAACAAGCCTTCCTTAAAGAGACTAAGTGTCTCATTTCCTATCAAAACCAATCCGATTTAACTCTACACACCGAATACCAATAACGAAACATGATGAAGCATAAAATGGGGGAAACGGGGCGGTAACTCACAAGACGGCGGGTCGGGTCGTCACATTCTCCCCAACTTAAATAAACGCTCGTCCTCGAGCGTACCCGGAGTTGTCCTAGAAGCCAACCAAAAACTGAATGACCTTATCAAGCGTAAACCCGGGGATGATCCCACGTCACCCTATCTCACATGGGTCTGATAACGCGTTTTAACTAAAATCACACAATCTAGTCTAGCCCGTAAATCATAGAGCCACATTTCACCTTTTCGGAATCATACACAAGATCAAAACCTCACACCTACATTCAGAATAAATCTGAACCAGCTGTAATAGACCATGCCTGCAACCTTAGGTGCAATTATATGATATACCAATAACTTAAACAAATGCAGCGATAACTTCCATTCACAGCAGCTGCCCACAACAACCAGATACCGATAGAAATCTCTTATTAGCCAAGGTCTCATTCCAACACTCTCATATACTGCCAACGATAATTGAAACACGCAATAAACCATAACCATTGCTCAGATCAACCATTCATGAGGCCATTTCTCCTCTAGCAATTATCATAACAAAATTTTGAACCGAACCTCGATATTTACCCATCAAACATGCTGAAATCAAATCCATTTGTATTCATTAATGACCCCAACGATCAATTCGAACCCAACACACCACTCTAGTGACATGACACATCAATTACATTCCTAAGCCACAACTTGCATAATACGTGCACCAATAAGAAACGGTCCGAACATACTCAAATCATGAAAATGACTCAACCGAGAGAGTTGTACCTCAAACTCACCAGTACTGCCACAACACAAGGCTGAGACCCTGTCTCACATCATAGAAATAGGACACACAAATTTGACCCGCAAGGTCATGTTTCCATACAGCTTTGCTGCAACGCGCGATCCTATCCAAATACTACTCCACATGAAACACCTCAAGTCACTATGCTTGAAATCAACAACCATGCTCAATTGATGTCTGGAGCCAAAGCAAATCATTACACCCACGGTGAAACAAATAACATACACCACGCAAACCTGATAGAACATAACCGGTACATTATTCACTGAGCAACAACCAATTACTCATCCCGCTCGACTTCCACTACTACAACTCCTATCAGAGCCAGACGATCCGGTGCTCGGCACCAAATTAATACCGAAATCAACAACCTCGCCCGGCGACATGCCTAGCCACACGAAACGCATCCAAAAAGTCCCTCAACGCCGGAACTGAATTAATCATAGCAACCTTTGCACTGACATCCATCACGAATGCCCAATTAAGAAAGCAATCCTTCCCAACCGTCCGCTGGTTCTTTGAAATATAAACCACTCTGCTAGAACAAATCCAACGCACTTCATCACTCAACCTGTGGCATTTTCGGTATTGACCGTAGCGCAATAGTTCAAAATCACTCAACACTAAGACAACCAGTCTAAATTCCGACATCACATCATAAATCTAACGTACCAGCAAACAAAGATCCACTCGAGCCTCCAAATCCCGATTGCCGCTAAACGGTGCTGAATACACACAATCCACCACCACAACCTAGCCTGTACATGAGAACTCCCAGTCTCCAACTCCATATGGCACACAAATCATCATACCTGATTCTAGTTTCCACCGTGCGAATACATGCACACCTTTAATACCCAATCATCACACGATAAATACTCTAAAATTTCCATGTGCCATACAAGCAACTCGAATATCAGCAGTCGATCTAGCCTTAAAGTGACGCAATACTATTGAAGTGCCATCAACTTAATCACAATGGCCTTTTTCTTAAACATATACCCTCTACAAATCACTATGATTAGAAATACAATTTCCTTAATCATCTGAAGATCATTCACCCTAATCATCTGAAGCTCATTTCTCTAATCACCTAAAGCTGCCCGTACTGCCTAAGAATGTTATGAATTTCCATTCAGAACTGAACCATAACCTCACACACGCAAATCTCAATCCTTCACAACATATCGCATATACCATATCATCCTAAGGTAACATAAGGACTTCACCTCCCTTCCGAACCATGAACGTTTACGTACTCAACTAGTCAAGAACTTCCATTGATCCCATCTAGAAGAAAAATCATGACACATCCTATGCTCTGCATGACATACATAGGTCTTGTTCAAATTCTTACAATACCGACACGACGGATGAGATCTGTATAAATTCATAACACTGCCGAATCAACAATTCATTGGGTCTATACTTCTGGCAAGAACTATCACCTTATTGTGAACCAAACAATGGTCTTAGCCCCTTAATTTACTTCATATACTCAGATTGCACTGATCTCGAATTCAATGATCTCGTCTCACCCATTACGAACTGCTCAGGCAATAAGCCACCCCAGACGTAATCAAAAACCGCATATGATGCCCTACTATGCCAATAGACTACCAATTCGTACGCGATACAAAAAAGAAAACAAACTCTGAAAGGAATTACCAATCCCACGCACTAATACGGACTTTCCTTAGAAAACAGGAAGCAAGACATACAAAATAGCATATAGAAAACTATACTCAACATCACACTGTTGCGGCGTGCAACCCGATCCAGATAACATACCCATGGCGGCGTGCCACCTGATCCACACATAGATCTCACATAAGAAGATGCACATCGAGCCAAATTTGCTCATTACAACAAAATACTGAGTATCGGTCGTAAGCATGCTAAGTGCATAATAATATCTCTGAGGGACGTATAGCGTTATAAGCTACAAAACTCAAGCACAACTGAGGTGCGATGTACAATCTGAATTTCAAGAGCCAAGATGCTCATATAACGTCATTCCTACGCGGATTCTCAACACATAGCAATTTCTCAAACCGTCTCACAACTCACACGGTGCAATGCATCACTACGCGAAATATCTGACAATGAAACATCAACCTAACTACTCCTCCATGAGGACCGCGTTACTAAAATGCACACATCTGGCCTGATATAGAGCCATTATTCACATTAAATCTATCCACTGACTTCAAGCTGATTCTGATCACACTGAACTAGTCTGATAACCTTTTAAAGGTCCATAATAACTCCCATTTTTCTCATAACACACAGGAACAACCATCGCAATCGGAGTAATCCTCCCTAGTTCACAACCCAATATGCCAAGTGCCCTCCAGGCATGAATCTTCAATTTAATGACACCATCACAAACTTCATACTTGGTTTACATCTTTAATCAATCAAGTGATCACATGCCACACTTATATAATCTTCCCGTGGGACACACTCCCACAACCTACCACAACAATATCTGGAGCGTAACTCCAAACCATCGGTCGCACTAACGCTGAAGAGCGATCAAGAATCCTTAACCAGGACACAAAACCTTTTTTACAAAACATCGATCTTAGGTGACGCTGAAGACAATACCAACTTACCGTAAACATCGAAACTTATCTCCTGCTCATCCGAGCTCATGACATCTTGTCAAAAAATTTCATTCACTCGTGCCATTCTTGGACCAATTTCCATAACCAGAATTGATTCACCAGCATGCATCAAATCGGAACTAACATAGTACATAACCGCACAATCTGCTAACCAATAGCAAGCTCCCCAACTTGGCTCGAAGCCATAGATCTCAAAACACTATACTCATAACGCATATACTCCATTGTTGCCTCAATACCATAGTGAGGTTAAACTCAAATCCTCTGTAAGCTTGTGTAAACACATTTCATCTAGTACTTCAACTCTTTGGCAATCTCGCAACAGTTAAACTCATTCACTTAAGTGAACCAAAAATTTCAAACTTCAACACTTACAATCCATTTGCACATGAGATCTTCTGTCATTCGCATGAGGATCATACCGCCTCAGCACACTTCACGAGAGATAACCCACCTGTTTTGCCTTAATATAACATTTTCGTATACCTTCCACCGCCATAAGCATTATGCAGTCACTTGATCTTCCTGAGTCTGTACTCATACCGCAACATGAAATTTATTTCACTCCCAACTAGGAGTCATGAAAAGATTCTTCAAACGCCCATAACTCGGGCTATAACTTGAATCAAGATAGACTTCAAGCATCTACTAATTCTTCCATCATTCAACAGACCCCTTCTCGTCGCTTCCAATTCATATGGATACGCCTCGTAGTACTAACATACTCCTCACATAGCCACATCCATCATTTCCACTAGCGGGGACACTACCGAACATATAAGTTCAAAAACACTTGTTTACACAATCAGCACCTCGGCGCTCCAGCCATAGGCAAAAATCCAACCTCAAGTCCTTTAGACTGGCCCACCATAAACTCACAGAGCTTACACCTCGCCCCTCGATCGAGGAATCACAAGCAATTGAGGCACATCTGATACTGGGTGCTCATGCGCGCATACGAACGCGTGGAAGGAATTTCAAAAGTTTCTTTTCAAGATGAATCAAAGACGCATGATAAGAATTCAAGAATGTGAAGTTTTTCTAAAGGTTCTGCAGCCTCTCGAGGATAAATACAGACGTCTCCGCACCGATCCGCGAGACTCTACTAAACCAACTCATGACTCACGAGACCAAGTAACCTAGGCTCTGATATCAACTAGTGACGACCCCAATCCCCGGTCGTGATGGCGCCTAACACAATGCTAGGCAAGCCCGACCAATTCATCACTCACAATCCCTTATGTAGAATTCATTATCAATTAATAGCATTTAATGCCAAATTAACATGATTATAACTTTGTAGTAATAGATAAACAGTACGGAAAATCCATAAAATATCAATATAAATCTCACCGATCTGGTGTCACGAGCCAAGAGCCTCTAATACAAGTCTGTGTAGCAACCTATACATAGAGTTGTCTAGAATGCGGAAAATAAAGAGGATAAGGGGAGAAATCGGGTCCTGTGGACGCCATGCAGCTACCTCGATGACTCCGGGATAAGCTGAACAGCAACAGAAAGCTCAAACTATGCCTCCGGGATAACTGTATCTGCACACATGGTGCAGGGAGTAAAGTGAGTACTCCAACTCAGTGAGTAATAACAATAAATAATGACTGACGGAAAGAAAACTTGTAAAACACTATGCAGTTCTATATTAAAATAGTGAGAATATCAAAAACAACAACTGAATGAAGAAGTCAGTTAAAAGTCCTTTAAGCCAGTATTCATTTCATTTACTCCTCACGATAACCGAATTCATATTTGTACTGCTGCGACGTGTAGCCCGATCCATATAGTATACTGCTGCGGCACATAGCCCGATCCATATAATATATATATATATATATATATATATACTGCTGCGGCGTGCAGCCCGATCCAAGAATAGTCGACTGCGCTCACTGGGGGTGTGCAGACTCTGGAGGGGCTCCTTCAGCCCAAGCGCTATACTACTGCGGCGTGCAGTCCGACCCATATAATATACTACTGCGGTGTGCAGTCCGATCCATATAATATACTACTGCGGTGTGCAGTCCGATCCATATAATATACTACTGCGGCGTGTAGTCCGATCCATATAATATACTACTGCGGCGTGCATTCCGATCCATATAAATATATATACTGCTGTGGCGTGCAACCCGATCCATAGCATATCAAATACCCTCACAATGGGGTTCTCGACTCCTCTCAGTCAATATAGACTTGGCCTCTCAGGCACACTAAGATAAGACGGGGTTCTCAACCCACACGTTACTCTCATTAGGATTTAACAATTTCTAAAGTTGGTTCATATTATGTTTATCAGTTAAGAACATGACTGAGGGTAGGATTTCGACAAGAAAAGTGAGGTCAACCAATACAAATGTCCCCTAAGGGTTCTACAGATCGGCACAAGGCCCCAAACATGGTAACTAGCCCATAATATAATGATATTAATTAAGTTTCAGTCAAAAGTACAGTAGAGTCATCAAACGGGATGGACCGAGTCCAAATCCTCAGTAGTAACAGACCCCACACTCATCATACAATGTGTGTCTCATCCCAACATAGCACCACGTTGTGCAAATACGGGGTTTCAAACCTTCTAAAAATTATTTATAACCATTACTCACCTCAAGACGGTCAAAGTCTAGATCGCAATGCCCTTGCCTCTCAAATTAGCCTCCTCGTGTGACGAATCTGCTCAAAATCACAACGAATATGTCGCATTATGCTAAAGAGACAATACCCAATCGAAAACACTCGAAAAATATCAAAATTAACGAATTTGACAAAACCCGAACCCCGGGCCCACGTCTCGAAACTCATAAATTTTTACGTCATCGGGTTCCTTATCTCACCACGAGTCTATACATACAAAAATCTCTCAAATCGGACCACAAATGGCCCCTCAAATCCCAAATTTAGAATTTCAATTTCAAGCTCTAATTTCTTACAATTTGGCTATATTTTCATGAATTTCAAGGATGATTTCACAATATAATCATGTATTTAGTTCATAGGACTTACCTCCAATCACTTCCCGTCAAAACCCCTTCAATTCCCGTCCAAAAGCTCTCAAGGTTTCTCAAAAATGGTGGAAAAATGGGTTTGGTTCGCGGATGAAATGTTTTTAACATTCTGTCCGGGTTCTGTAGCTAACCCTATACGATCTCATTAGAGCTCCTGCGATTGCATAGAACAAAATTCCCGGTCACTGTAGCTAACCCTATGCGATCGCAACACCTTCTATACGATCGCATAGAGCAAAATTGCTATGCACTGACTGCTGCATTTCTGCAGCATTTTCCAACTTCAAAAATTCCCGTTAGCCATCCGAAATCACCTCGAGGCCCTTGGGACCTCAACCAAACGCACCAACATATCTTAAAACATCATCCAAACTTTCTCCAATCATCAAAACACCTCAACTAACACTAAAATTATCGAATTACATCGAATTCAAGCCTAAGTTCTTTTAAAACTTCTAAGACACGCATTCGATCGAAAACCCAACCAAACCACATCCGAATGACCTAAAAATTTGTACACGCATCCCAAATCACTTAACGGAGCTACAGCAACTCTCGGAATTCCATTTCGACTCTCGGATCAAAATCTTACCTATCAACCGGAAATCGCCAAAATACTAACTTCGCCAATTCAAGCCTAATTCTACATCGGACCTCCAAAATTACTTCTGATCACACTCCTAAGTCACAAATCATCCCCCGAAGCTAACCGAATCATCAGAATTAAAATCCGATCCCTCTAACACATAAGTCAACGTCCGGTTGATTTTTCCAACACAAACCTTCCTTAAAGAGACTAAGTGTCTCATTTATTATCAAAACCACTCCAATTCAACTCGTCCACATACGCATAACAAAAATGTAGTGGAAAAAATGGGGCGGTAACTCACGAGACGACGGGTCGGGTCGTCACAGTTTGATATGGAGAACTCTGTTTTGGACTGTTCATCTCTATGTCTTGTTGAGAAATAACTTGAGTCTGGGATAATTCAAATCTCAACGCTTGTACCCTGTGTTCTAATACCTTTACCTGCTCCATAAGTTTTGTCTTCTCTTGTGCCAGGGTTTCATTTTTCTGGTTTATTCGTTTAAAGGCTTCTGTCATTGATGAACAATGATCACAGAATATTATCTTGTCATTGTCTTTTCGGATGTTGTATTGAGGGGTTTTTTCTGGGTTTTGTCTGAGTGCTGGGGAGATATAGTAGTTTGGTCCTAGTATTCCTCTTGCATAATCTAATGCTTCAGTAAAATCATTAAAACCTTTGAAAAGTGATTTTTCTATATCCTTAATGGAATCTAGTACTTCTAACCATGTCTGAAAAATACCATTTGTCTTACCATGTATAACCACATAATACTTAAATCTTTTGTCTTGGTTTTTATCTGTAAAATATTGTCCTAAGGCATTAAGAGACGCTATAAAATATTTAGTATCTTTCTTGTTATATGCTATCCTTAAGTTATCAACTAAACACCGTTGAGGTCTGTCTATGACACATTCTGGTAGGATTCTAAATGACATGTTTGATGGTGGAAAAAATATTAAATTATGTTTTCCAAAATTTATTCTTTCCATATTAGTCTGTTCTCCCAAAGGATGTGGCTTAAAATGAAGATTACCTAATACTGTCTGCAAGTATCTATCTGAGGGTGAGGCTTGAATGCCCTTCCCTTTGTCTTCAATCTTGGAAACTGTTGGTCTCATGCTGTACATGTAAAATACTTGTTTATTAATTGACAGTAATTTTAAGCCTACTTAACTGATCTGCTAAATTATTATCTTTTCCTTTAATATGTTCAAAAACCAGATTATATATTGATATAGTATCAATAAAATTTAACCATCTTCTTCTACTACTATTCTTTGCATTTATCTTCTGGTGAAATTTAACTATGGCTTCGCAATCAGTTCTAATTATTACTTCTTGTTTATTTAATATATATAATTTAAAACTATTTAATCCGTAAATTACCGCTAATATCTCTGCATCTATACTACTCATATTTTCTTTTTCTTTATATTTACCACTTTGATAAGCACATATTTTTTCTGTGCTCTTATCACTATATTTATTTGTTTTTGCTTTTAGAACTGCTCCCCATCCTTCAAAACTACCGTCTGTTTCTATTATCAAGTAGTCTGTTTCTAGTGGCATATTTAAATCAGGAATATTTTTTGTGCGGTCCGCGCCAGGTCCTCAGAAAGGTATACAAGTTCGGAAAATATCAGTCATTTTTCACTTTTCAAAAACCCAAAACCTAAGAGGCGATTTTCCAAACAACTTTTCTTCTCCAAAACGATTGGTAAGTGATTTCTAACTTAATTTCTTTATTCCTTAACATCTTTTAACATAATTTCAACTTCAAATCAAAGATTTTCATGGGAAAAATTGGGTGTTTTGGGTAGAACCTAGGTTTTCTACAAATTGGAAAGTTGGACCTCAATTTGGGGTTCGATTTCAAAATAAAACATATATTTGGATTCGTGGGAGAATGGGTAACCGGGTTTTGGTCCGAACTCCGAGTTTCGACCACATGGGTCCGGGGGTATTTTTGACCTTTTGGGAAAAACCTTGTAAAATCTATTTTCATGCATTGGGGACGAATCATTTAGTAATTTTTAATGTGATTAAGTAACTTATGACTAGATTCGAGCGGATTGGTGGTGGAATCAAGAGGTAAAGCTATACTAGAAGCGTGAGTTGAGTTTGGAACATTCGAGGTAAGTGTTTGTTCTAACTTTGGCTTGAGGGAATAGGATTAGGATGTTATTTGCTACTTGCTAATGTGGAGTACGGTGTATAGGCATGGTGACGGTTATCTATGCACCGGAGTCTAGCATGACCGTGAGTCTTGATTGCTTTTAATTCGAATAACGTGACACAACCTCCTTGTTTATTTGATGAGTTTCATATAATGTGAACGGTTGAGGTAAAATTGTCATTGGTGTACTTTTGGAGCGTTAGCTCGAACATGAATGTGTTAGTTGAGGAAGAATCGGTTTAAAAAGAGAATGTGTTGTGATTACTCCCTTGCCGGGATGTGTAGACCGATATATATGCTCTCCCTTGTCTGGATATTTTGGGCTGTTAGTTGTACCCTTGCCGGGTTAGAGTGATATGTTGTTGATTTCCCCTAACGGGACTCTCCTTACAAAATCAAATGTTTCGAATGATAATATGGGATCATGTGGCACGCCGTCTACTTATATATGATAATATGGGATCGTGTGGCACGCCGTCCACTTATATATGATAATATGGGATCGTGTGGCACGCCGTCCACTTATATATGATAATATGGGATCGTGTGGCACACCGTCCACTTATATATGATAATATGGGATCGTGTGGCACACCGTCCACTTATATATGATAATATGGGATCGTGTGGCACGCCGTCCACTTATATATGATATTATGGGATCGTGTGGCACGCCGTCCACTTATATATGATATTATGAGATCGTGTGGCACGCCGTCCACTTATATATGATATTATGGGATCGTGTGGCACGCCGTCCACTTATATATATATCATGGGAACCGGAGTTTCTTCTGTTTATTTTTGATATTTCATTTATACCTGTTACTCCCCGATAGCATGTCCTCTCCTAGTTTTACTTTGTATTATCTTATTATTGTTTTTTTCTTGCACTTGTATATATATCTGTACAGGTTAATTATGGTAGGTCCGGTTTATCCTCGTCACTACTTCGTCGGGGTTAGGCCAGACACTTACCAGCACATGGGGTCGTTTGTGCTGATGCTACACTCTGTGCATTTTTGTGCACAGATCAGGGAGAAGCTTACGGACCTCAGCAGTAGGACTTCTGGGAGCTATCTTCAGTCCAGGGACTCTCGAGGTAGCCTAGCTGGCGTTCGCAGGCCGAAGTTCCTTTCCATGTTTATCGTTTGTTCAT